>NC_080539.1:300883515-301146015 GCF_028640845.1 Ahaetulla prasina | reverse complement strand
GTTTGGAATATAGCAATGAGCTGTTAGTGGTGTCAAGTTCAATAAAATCTATTAACACCATCTGCATCACCAAATTCGTAATCATGAATTTTCCTACCAAAGCATAGTTTTTTATTTTTATTTTTTTGCAGTGAAGCTTTGTGATGATATTCTTTTGCTTTTGAATCATAATATGGACCCATGGTTTGTTGGTTGCTATGATGCTTTGAAGAAATTTCTTGCTGTTCTTCTCATAGTACAACAACAATTGCTGACAAATTTCAATTCTTCAAGTTTTCACTTCTACCATCAGAATGCAAGGAACCCATCTCCCAATACTGAAGGACTCAATAATGTGACTCATATTCCTGTGAAATTCCAAGCTTGACAGCAATTTCCTTTTAGCTCTTCTTTATCAGTTCATCAATCTTTCTCATGTGAAACTTGGTGGTTGCTGTAACAGTTGTCTTTATTCACACAAATCAGCTCTTTCCAGCTTGGCCCAAATGTTAGTAATCACATGGCTGTGTTAGTAAACACAGCCATCACCATAAACTACCTGGATTCAATTGTGAATTAAACTGGTCGGATTCCTTGAGCAATTAAAACTTCCATCTCATAGTGGATTGCTTAAAACATATTGAGGAATACTTATTACAAGCTTTCATTTCATGAACAATACTAACACATTCATAAGTTTTCCCCTCAATAACCCTTCAAGTGAAAGAAAGAGCTTCCAGTGAATCAGTGCTGCCATCTATTGGTCATGTACAACATTGGAGACATTGCTTTTCATTCAATGCTGGTACTTTTTTTTTTTTACTAATCTAGTTGAAGGGAAATAATTGCTGGGTTTAAAAAAACAAAACTACAAATGATATGCTGATGTGTAGGCTCATCTTGTTTACAAATTATGGTTCCAAGCCCAATCGTGATTGATAACCTTTTACTAGAAATTAGGTAGAGTTATTTGACAATCAAATTCCTGTTAAATCTTTCTAAGATTTTTGAATTCAGAGTTTGAATACAATTTAATGAAAACATTGGTACTGATACTCAGTATTCTAACCTGGAGTTTTCTTTGTAGAAACATCCTGATAATGCCATTTTATTTTCAGTAAAAGTGAATTGAACACTTGATTTAATGGCACTGGGTTTAGGAGATTTTGGGTGCAGTAGTCAATTTTTCATTTGGCATTACCCACAATTTAACAAAGCCTGTTATTTATGAAGCAAACTGGGCAAGCAATGTAATTTTATATCATTTGTGTCACTTTGTATACTTAGACAATTGATAGCTATTTGTATCTGTAATTTGTGTCAGTTTACAAAATTTTACAGAGTTTACAGAGATTATAAAGGTAAAGATATCTCCTTTTCAATTGTGTCCAACTCTAGGGTGCTGGTGCTCATCTGTTTCTTAGCCAAGGGAGCCAGAATTGTCCAAAGACAATTGCATGGTCATGTGGCCAGCATGATTATATATGAGGCACATGGAACACTATTATATTCCCATTGAGGTTTTTACCTATTTATCTACTTGCATTTACATGATTGGCAATCGTGCCAATCGTGATCAAGCTCATGATCTAATCTCCCACACTGGAATAGAATGGGCACCATCGGTTGGCAGGAGCTGGGGTAAGTAATGGGAGCTCACCCCATCATGTGGCACTTGGATCTCAAACCTGGGCTGTCAGCTTTCCAGCTGATGAGTTCAGCATCTTTAACCGCTAAGCCATCATGCTCCTCTACAGAGATATAAAAAATCAATTATGAAAGTAATGGAATTTTGGATTCCCAACATGGTCTGTTAAATTGAGGTTTTTCTGTATAAACATTAACTGAAAGTTTGTCTCCTCTTTTTGCTTAGAGTTAAGGAAGGTACAATATATTTTGTAAAGCACAAGATATCCAAGTTGCTTCTGGTTTGGCCCCAAAATGTATTACAATGAGAGGAAAAACGTAATATCATGCTCAATAATGTTTTTCAAATATAGTTAAGTTTATGATTATGGTTAGATTTTATGAGATTTAACTATTAAACTGTAAATATTTATTTAATTGTAAATATTAAATAACTATATGAAATATAGTTAAGTTTATGAATATGGTTAGATTTTATGAGATTTGGAATATAATAGAAATAGTGTAATTGTAGGGGGAGAATGATCAAGCTCATGATCTGATCTCCCACTCTGAAACAGAATAAGTAACACAGAATTCAGTCCTGCTGTTGGGAAGCATCATTGATCCATTTGGATAGATTTCATCAGCAGTTGCAGATACACAGCTGTACCTCAGGATAAGACAGACAAGTATGCTGCTTTAACCTGCTGTCTGGAGGTTGCCAGGGGCAGAAAATTTATTTTGTCATTGTTTCAATTTCTTTTGGTGGACATAATCATTGGATATAATATATTAGAATAGAATAGAATAGAATAGAATAGAATAGAATAGAATAGAATAGAATAGAATAGAATAGAATAGAATAGAATAGAATTTTTATAGAATAGAATTTTTATTGGCCAAGTGTGATTGGACACACAAGGAATTTGTCTTGGTGCATATGCTCTCAGTGTACATAAAAGAAAAGATACGTTCATCAAGGTACAACATTTACAACACAATTGATGGTCAATATATCAATATAAATCATAAGGATTGCCAGCAACAAGTTATAGTCATACAGTCATAAGTGGAAAGAGATTGGTGATGGGTACTATGAGACGATTAATAGTAGTGCAGATTCAGTAAATAGTCTGACAGTGCTGATGGAATTATTTGTTTAGCAGAGTGATGGCCTTCGGGAAAAAACTGTTCTTGTGTCTAGTTGTTCTGTTGTGCAGTGCTCTATAGTGTCGTTTTGAGGGTAGGAGTTGAAACAGTTTATGTCCAGGATGTGAGGGATCTATAAATATTTTCACGGCCCTCTTCTTGATTCGTGCAGTATACAGGTCCTCAATGGAAGGCAGGTTGGTAGCAATTATTTTTTCTGCAGTTCTAATTATCCTCTGAAGTCTGTGTTTTTCTTGTTGGGTTGCAGAACCGAACCAGACAGTTATAGAGGTGCAAATGACAGACTCAATAATTCCTCTGTAGAACTGAATCAGCAGCTCCTGATTATAGAAGCCAGCATGAATTAAAATCAAAATATACTGTTAATATATTGAATGATATGATTACATTCTACCACTAATAGAATAGTTTTTATAAAATGAATGGGAAAGCTCTAACTATTTGCACTTAGAATAAAAGATGACTTATAAAATTTTCCAACATAATTACTGTGTTGCACACAGGCTAAACTACAATGTAGTTAATTGCTAGCTCAGTGTGTTAAGCAAAGCCAGGAAGAATAGTTATTTTTTTATCAATCTGTGTGTCAATACTTGGGAGTTAATCCAGTAAACAATGGATTAATAAATCATGGATTAAGCTGCAATACCTGTATGTTGGAAACAAGTGCAGTTTTCTTTCAGGAATAGTTTAATTAGATATCCATTTATTTAAATATTAAATTAATAAACTGATTTAATTGGCTGAGATTTATTTAATCTAAATAAACCTCAACAGTTATTACATCCATAGCTGAATGGGACTTGGGTTTGCAATTCCATTTTGTTTCTCTGGTTTTGTCACCCATTGTTGCATTCACCCACTGTTTATTGATTCTTCCAGATTAGTACAATTAATCATGAAGATCAATAGGATTAAAATAAAAAGCTAATATGAGCCTGAATTTTCATTTAGTGTCATGCAAGCAGAATCGCTCACTGTTTTTCTCTCTACAATGTGAGTCATTTAACTCACAGGAATTTAAAGTTCTTTGTGTTGTTCTAAATCAAATTATGGCTTGTGCTGGTGAATAGCTTGCCCATTTAGTTCAAAACTCAGTTGAAAGTGGCTGCTTCATTCCACATGCTAAGCCATGGGATCTTAATGATGATTTATTGATCAACATGAACGTGGTTGGTTTGTTCAACATGAAAGGCAGGGGTGGAATCCAATTTTTTTTACTACCGGTTCTGTGGGTGTGGCTTGGTGGGTGTGGCAGGGGAAGGATGCTGCCAAATCTCCATTCCCACCTCACTCCAGGGGAAGGATACTGCAAAATCCCCAATCCCTCCCCACTCCTGGGGGAAGGATATTGTGAAATCTCCATTCCCACCCCACTCTGGAGCCAGCCAGAGGTGGTATTTGCTGCTTCTTCAAACTACTCAAAATTTCCGCTACCGGTTCTCCAGAACCTGTCAGAACCTGCTGGATTTCACCCCTGATGAAAGGTATCCCATAATTTACAAAGTATGATAACTCACAAGCTAACAATACACAGTTACCAAGTAGAAAAATAGTCCACTGAGATGATCTGAACATTTCAGCCATTATTTTCCTATTTCAGGAAACAAATTGTTACAGTGGCTTGAAATGCCATGCTAGCATTAGCAAAGCAGCAATCTTCTTGTATTTAAGAATATTGAGATAGCTTGCTAGGAAAGCTATGCCAGGAGAACTCCGAAAACTGATTTGAACCAAAAACCACACTTTTATTAGGATCCATTTCTCTATTTACATTTATTACATACCTCACAATTTTTTTTCTAGGGCTGGTACATACACTTGAATTGCAACCAGAGAATAATAGTGACCGAGACTTTGCTTTCAAATTACGGCACTGTAAACTGGCCTTGGAAATACACTTGACAGGTGCTTTTATCGCATGTCAATATTTGGGTGGTCACCCGCAGCCGCAGCTCAATTTTGTGACTAGTTTCTTTCAAAGGCAGGTAGCTTCACCTGGTTGTCAGAAACAGGAAAGGGACAGAACAGTTCCGATAGAGCCAAAAGGCTGCTTTGAAAAAGAAAAGATGCTCATCGTGAGGACCTTTTTGCATGTCTAGCCGACACAACTGGCACTTCAGAATACTATACAACATAGTGGCATCGAAGAACCCCGTAATATTTAGTCAGGAGTAAGCGAAGACGCGCCCTTCAGAATAAGGAGGCCCGTCCGTGTCCCCCGCCCCCCCCCCGGGATCCGCGCCCATTCATTCGCAAGCAGCGAATTTGGCTGGCGCGCGCGCGAACTCGCGCCGAAGGCAAAAGGCAGCCTGCTCACCTAGCAACGACAGAACCTTGAGCTCCCGCAATGACGCTCCATCCGATCCAAGGGAACGTTGAGGGAGCCGCCCAATAGGAAAGATAACTTAAAGCGCGTGCGAGACAGCTGAGCAAAAAAAAAAAAAACCCCGAAAAAAAAAACCCAAAACGGGGCGGAGAGGCTTAAACGGGGAAGCAGGATGCCGTTAAGGCGCCGCCAATCTTCAATCAGGTAAGGGAGGAGATTGAAGGACTGCCGTATCAGCGAATGGGAGCCCAGGGATGGTCGAGGAGGCGGGGTTTTCCGGACGCTCCTCCTTCCTCCCCTCTTCCAAGCTTGCCCGGTCAATCAGGTGGCTTAGGATGTGCGGTCGGCGGCGCCGGCGGAGCGCGATGTGGCTGTGGAGGGGCTGCTGGGCGGTGTCTCTTCTCGGCGGAGGGCTGTGGTGCGGCTCCGGCCTCGGCGTTCCCTCCGGGGTTGATCGGGAGCCGGCAGCCGCATGAGCTATAGGCAGCTTTCGCAGCGGGCAGCCCTGCCCCCTAATGGAGGAGCCGTTCCGTCCTCCTCCCCCCCCTCTCCTCCTCCCGCGCAGCCCCCTTCAGCCGCCGCCGCCGCGGGGGGAGGCTGAAGGGGAGGGAGCGGCGGCGGCGGCGGCAGCGAGCCCCGCTTGGGGGAAGGCGGAAGCCGCGGCCTCAGGCGACAGCGCCGACGGGGCCGGCCTCTGGACAGCAGTCTTCGAGTACGAGGCGTGCGGCGAGGACGAGCTGAGCCTGCGTCCCGGCGACGTGGTGCAGGTGCTCTCCAGGGACGCGCAGGTATCCGGTGACGAAGGCTGGTGGACGGGCCAGATCGACCAGCGCGTCGGCATCTTCCCCAGCAACTACGTGACCAGCAGCGGGGGCGGCAGCAGCGGACGCCGCCTCCGCCTCCAGGAAGGGAGGAGGTCGGATCTCCAGGCTGCTAGTCCGGCCATCCAGTGTAAGAAAGGAGGGCGCGGGGTATGCGAGGTGGGTGGGTAATCGATTCAGGAAGACCCCCGCGATGTTAAACACCGGGCTGAATGTCATGTGGATGTTGGGGGGCTTCTGGGAAAGAGGCCGAATACCCCCCACACACACACTTTCAATGCATAAGCCCATACAGATGACCACTGGGAATATCCCCCCCTCCCCTTGCCAGTCAGCGCTACGACCCAGGGGAGGCTGTGTTTGCCATGGCTGAAGAAGTTTGCGGAGAGGGGTAAACTGGTCGTGAGTGTAGGCTTGCATGCTTGTCACTCCGGTAGGAACGGGACACCCTTGACTCGTGTCTTTGAAACTTCGTCCTGGGATGGCACTTCTCCCATCTTAATGAGACTGCAATAGACGCGATCTTGCTTACGTTTTGCAGAAGACAATCAGATACTTCCGGAGGGATCTAAGGAAGGGGTGTGGCTATATTGTATCCCATTGATGTTTATCACCGCCTCCCCTCCCCTCTCCTCCTCCCGCGCAGCCCCCTTCAGCCGCCGCCGCCGCCGGGGGAGGCTGAAGGGGAGGGAGCGGCGGCGGCGGCGGCAGCGAGCCCCGCTTGGGGGAAGGCGGAAGCCGCGGCCTCAGGCGACAGCGCCGACGGGGCCGGCCTCTGGACAGCAGTCTTCGAGTACGAGGCGTGCGGCGAGGACGAGCTGAGCCTGCGTCCCGGCGACGTGGTGCAGGTGCTCTCCAGGGACGCGCAGGTATCCGGTGACGAAGGCTGGTGGACGGGCCAGATCGACCAGCGCGTCGGCATCTTCCCCAGCAACTACGTGACCAGCAGCGGGGGCGGCAGCAGCGGACGCCGCCTCCGCCTTCAGGAAGGGAGGAGGTCGGATCTCCAGGCTGCTAGTCCGGCCATCCAGTGTAAGAAAGGAGGGCGCGGGGTATGCGGGGTGGGTGGGTAATTGATTCAGGAAGACCCCCGCGATGTTAAACACCGGGCTGAATGCCATGTGGATGTTGGGGGGGCTTCTGGGAAAGAGGCCGAATACCCCCCCACACACACACTTTCAATGCATAAACCCATACAGATGACCACTGGGAATATCCCCCCTCCCCTTGCCAGTCAGCGCTACGACCCAGGGGAGGCTGTGTTTGCCATGGCTGAAGAAGTTTGCGGAGAGGGGTAAACTGGTCGTGAGTGTAGGCTTGCATGCTTGTCACTCCGGTAGGAACGGGACACCCTTGACTCGTGTCTTTGAAACTTCGTCCTGGGATGGCACTTCTCCCATCTTAATGAGACTGCAATAGACGCGATCTTGCTTACGTTTTGCAGAAGACAATCAGATACTTCCGGAGGGATCTAAGGAAGGGGTGTGGCTATATTGTATCCCATTGATGTTTATCACCGCCTCCCCTCCCCCCCCATGCTCTTTCTTGATCCCAAAGCCAGTAAACTCGGAGAATTGTATATTCTTCCCCATCCTCTCGTTCTGTAGTTTAGATGAAACAATCTAATGCCCCACTGCTTCAAACTAGGTCATATAAATTCAGCCTAATTACGTTTTCCTGTATAACTTGCATCTCTGAAAACTGTGCACTCAAGAATAATAACCAGTGTTGCTGAGTATCAAGGGGTATATTAGTTTAATTAAGAATGATAACAGTGTACGAGTGTAATTGTGTCAGGAGAGAAACATTTTTCAAGAGTTTACTTTTATTTGTTAAATGGGTTGTTTTTTGAAGGGACCTTGGTACTATCTAAACTTGGTTGTTTTCTTGCAGATGTTTCATTACCCAAACTAGGTAACATCATCAGTGCTCTTGTAGGTCATTGTTTTCCTCCTTTGTAACGGTCCATGCTTTTTATGCCCAATGTGTTTTTCTTAAATCTCAATAATAACCTGGTTCAGTGCGCTTTTTTAGTGGCTGTTTAATAAAGGTAATTTGTTTTAAAGTCATTATGAAAGGTGTAATCTCAATTCTGGTACAAACTAGCAAGATGATTTTCCTGTGTTCATTAATTTGATTCAATGAGGACATTTCAGCAGTTCATACTGCAAAGATATAAAGCTCCCTGTGCTTGAGTGGTTTGTCCCAACTGTCAAAGCTTCTGTGATTTCCCCTTCTTTTTTCTGTGATCTTACTGCCTCAACACATGAACAGTTCAGTTTGTTTGCTCGCTCTGCTTAGAAACTTCAGAAGAAGACATTTATGTTTTTCATCAGGGTTTTTGTTCCAAGATGTTTTCTGTCAGGTTACTTTTGTAGCATTTCCTTGTAAACAAGTGGGCACAACTGAAATGTGTTAACACTGCAAAATTCAGTACAAAGCGTTAGCTTGTCTTGTATGGAATAGTCAATATTTTTGGATTACTGTTATACTTTATCGCCAAAATCAAAATATTTGAAAGAGAATGCTAGACTTGGCACTTTTCTTTCCTTTTCAAATTCTAATTTTGCAAATCATTTCATTCTTACAGCTTAAACATTTGCAAGAGAAAATAGAAATTAAAAATACAATATATGGGAAACTTATATCCACCTTAAAAGGAAATAGTAAATAATCTGAAACAGGAAACTACAGTAATTTTGACACTGCTGCCTTATTTTGGTTTTGAGATGCATCCTGTCCTAAAGAAAATAGCAATAAGCAAAGAAACATTTTCTTCCCTGGCCCTTTGCTTTTCTGTAGGAAAAACTGTGCATAGTGTTGCTTTGAGACCATGTAGTAATAGCATTATAATTGGCAATGTGTTAGGGGAAAAATAGAATCTTATATGCAGCATTTTCAATGATACAAAGCTATCCGTTTTCAGTTGTAGCTATTCAGTTCTTACATATGTAAAACTGACCTGGCTGCAATTGACAAAAGTTAAGTTACAGGATTTTTATTTACAAAGCATCCACCTCACATAGATGACTTTGGATGGCTTACAATAAAACAGATAAAAACAATAAAATGCATAATATAAAATAAAAAATAGAAGCTAGGTTTCATAAATAATGTCCCATATGTCTCTTTTTAGGTTATATTTAAACAATATTCTACACTGTCTGATGCAGTATAATCTTGTTGTTCTTTTCATACACAGAAATACAGTCAAAAGTCTACTCAGAAATAGGTATTTGGTGGCCAACTCTTTGTGATTACCCAAGGAAGTTACAGAACTTTAAATCTCTAACCTAGTAATATAATCAACAGAAAACAGTGTCAATAATCAAAGCTGGAGAATTTAGTTTAGCCATACAGAGATGATTTGGTATAAAGCCAGTTTTAGACTAAACGTTTATGCAGTTGCACTGAGTAGCCTTTGTCATTCATTCTTTTGCAAAGGTGCATTCTTTATATTGCCTTCTTTTAAACCAATATTGTATAGCTGAGACTACTATTGTACTGAAAGTAAAGTCTGTATGTTCCCAATGTATCTCTCTCTCTGTGTATATATAGTATATAATGCCCACACACAAACATGGTCTAAACAGAATTAAATTTGATAAATGATAAAACATCTTCATGATGTATATATCGAATACAATTTGAAGACTAAACTTTGAATTTACCTGCTTTTTGTTACATGAAAATATTTGTATGGGATATAGCTCTTCTCTTAACCTTCTTTAAAAAATCCTGTATAATTTATAAATTATGGTAATCATTAAAAGTTTTTTAGTCTACAAAAAGAATATGCTTCAGACTGCTGTTGGGAATTCGAGCAAACTTTTTATAACCAAAGGAGCTGTCCATTCAGCACCTATTAATTCAGAATCTCAATTTTCTGTTCATAAAATTTAAGTATCCTTATGTCCTATGATACAATACTAAAAACAACTGTAAATTAAATGAAAAATTTAAATGAAATGAAAAAATTCATTCCTTTTGATCACTTAATCAAGAATATGCAGGAAATTTGAGCATCCTTACGCTATTTAAATAGGGAATTCAGAACTATAACTTCTGCTGTTTCTTTTTTCTACTTTAAGTTAACTTTAAAGATCCTAACTTACTATTTCAGTTGCTAAAGATGTTTCTTAGTTCAATGTTTTTTAACATTAAATTCCCATACGACGATTTAGTCTTCTAATGTTTTTCAGAATTCTATTGTTTGCTTTTATTCATTGATATTTCAATAGTGATAGGTCTTCATTTGATAAACTGCATGTATTGTAGTAACTAATATGCTGCCCTTCTTTAAGAGCTGAATTCTGAGGGTTAATATTAATACAACCAGCATATTTCTTGACTGCTGGTTCCTTTACTGTAGATAGATGATTCTAAAGACAGAAGCTACGTATCACTTTTATATCTTCATTATCAGTTGTAAGTGAATTTATCTAATTCTCTTTTAAATTTGGCTAAATCATTCTCTGAGCTCAGCAAATTGGTTATCATGCTGCTTATCCAAGAATTCAGATTGGGGTGAACAAGATGAGTGTTGTTGGCCTTCAAAGGTGGTGTTTTTACCCCTTGTCATTGTAACAGCAGTTCAGTAAAAGTTATTGGGAAAATTATTGGCCAATTTTCCCAATATTTCATTGTCAAGGATATGATATAGGGCTTGTATGTTAATCATCTTAAATTGCATCCTAAATTATTTTTACTTTTCAAAATTGATCTTTTGCTTAAAATTGGTATTTTTCAATTCCAGCATGTCAATATAAAAGGAAACTTGTATGTGTTTCTCAGCAGCTATTTTTATGTTATTTATGTTTATATTTCATAACAGTTACTCTGTTTTTATCCTATTTTAATAGTTGGTCCCTCAAAGCCCTGTATATAAGACGGAGCTATATAAATCTAATTAAATAAATATATAATTGTACCTGCTTTTAGACTTTCTTGGAATTATTTGGAGCATAATTTGAACAGCAGTCTATAGTCTTTATTATTTGCATGTTTATAAAATTCCTATGGAAAATCAAGGATATATTCTTCTTGTGGTGGAATTACAGTATTAATTGTAGGATATCAGCCAGAAAAGTAGAACAACATACAAATATTATGATGCTATATCTCAAAACAAATGATGCCATAAGACATCTTCCTTATCACCAGTATGATGAACTTGCCCTTGTGTTTACATGTGTTTACATGTGTATTACATGGAAAACTGAGATCTCAGTTAGCAAACTTCTTCATTTCAACTTCATTGTCATCAGCATCCAATCATGCATCCCATCCTACATGGTGTAGCCTATCCTGGTGACTTTAACATATGAGTAAATTTGTGCAGAGAAAAATTATTCAGGTATCCAGACATTAACTAAACTATTTAGATTTCGAAGGTAAGAAGTGGCCCTTTGAATTTAAATTGGAAACAAACTGAAAACCAATGCAACTGATATGACTCTGTTGTGTTATGGCTGGGCTCTTGTTCAGAGATGTGCTGAAGTTTGTCAAGAATATACTCATAAGGAGTACAATACAGTTGTATAACCCAGACATGCAACTGTGACTTTAAAATGTAAGCTGCCTTGAGCCTTTGTAATAGGGAAAAGTAAAATATAAATAGACTGTTTTTAATACTGTTCCTTCACCTAACATTTCTTCCTCCTCCTAATTTCTGCACAAAACACTCCTGTGAGGTGGGTTGACCTAAGAAAGAGTGGCTGGCTCATCTGAAAGCTTTTAAAAAGTGTTTCATATTTCAATATGCTTCTTATATTGAAAGAGTAATAGTGAACTTTGATTATCTCTTTTAACTCAACAATATACTCCATGATTATACTCTATATAATATACTCTATACTCTATATACGCTATGTTCTTGTCCCAGCTTCTGCCAATCTAGCAGTTCAAAAGCAAGTAAAAAATGCAAGTAGAAAAATAGGGACCACCTTTAGTGGGAAGGTAACAGTGTTCTGGGCGCCTTTGGCATTTAGTCATGCCAAACACATGACCACGGAGACGTCTTCAGACAGTGCTGGCTCTTCAGCTTTGAAACAGAGATGAGCACTACCCCTCAGAGTCAGAACAACTAGCATATATGTGCAAGGGGAACCATTACCTTTACCTTATACTCTATGACACTGTTAAGAGGAAACTTAACAGTGGCATACAGTATATTGTTGTGTTAGCATAATTATTTAGGGTGAATGAAATACACATAAAGAATGAGTGTGAAATATGTTCATATCAGTATTTCTTATTTCAGAAAGTTTTCAGTGCAAACTTTGCACTGGAATGTATGATCAGTAGCAAAGGAAAAGTCCTGTTCTTTCCTGAAAATTGATTTTTTTTGTAGAATATTTTATAACAAAAAACATGTTTATTGAAGATAGATTAAAAAATGTTTAAGGTAACATTTAAAAAATAACCCAGCTATAAGGTATATTTGTAAATGTAATAGTAACTTTTAATTAAGGTATATCAATATACATTAATTGCAGAGTGAGGAGAGGAAAGATAATTGACCTGATCAGTTCTGCAGGTGGTATAAAAGTGCAGCCAAGAATGTGCTCCTCCCTCTCTCTCATTTAAAGCATCCTTCAAAATCAAAGAACTTAAGTAATAGAGAATTTGGAGAGAGGGAATACATCTGGAAAAGAAGAAGAGACTATGATGAATATAAATGCAAAGGTTGAAAGGAGAACTCAAAGGTACTTTTTCAAAAGGCAACTGGACTTTTTTTGTTTTTGCTTGAAGATGTTTTGCTTCTCATCCAAGAAGCTTCTTCAGTTGTGAATGAATGGTGAAGAATAGAAGGATTTATATTCCTTGCAGTCATCTGGTTGCTAGCAGAGTTTATGAGAGTTGTTGAGGCCAATTGGAGGTTCATCTGTGCCCTCAGGGTCACCTGAATAGTGCAAATGGGTATGGCATTTTCTTGGAACTGCTGAAAGAGCTGTGTTGTAAACAGGAGATAGGTAGTATCGTATACCTTCCCCTCTCTTGAGAGAGGGTTCTTCAGTCTTAATGTTGTAGATAGTCTCTTTGACCCCGCTTTCACACCAGCGGTCCTCTCTGTCCAGAATGTGAAATTTGCTGTCTTCAAAAGAGTGACTTTTACTTACTCTTTTGTCACTGCATTCACCCTTCTAAAGCAGGGGGACTAATTAAAACGACTCAGAAAAAATAGTATAAGTCCGTGATGGCGAACCTATCAGCAGCGCCCTCTCTGATGGCACACGAGCCATCACCCCAGTTTAGCTCCGCTGTGCATGTGTGCAAGTGTGCGTGTCTCCCGCTGGCCAGCTGGTCTTTAGGTCTCTGCTGTGCATGTGCAGGGGTGGGGCTCGTGAGGGGGGCACGGGCACATGCACAGGGGGGCAGGATGCATGCCCAGGGGCCGTGTGCGCATGCATGGGGGCAGAGTGCATGTATGGAGGGCTGCACATACATTGCATTTTGGGGACATGGGCGCGTGCGCACATTTGCATGCACACGTGCACTTTTAGCACTCAGTCTGGAAAAAGTTAGCCATCACTGGTATAAGCAATTGCTTCTTAATCCAGTTTTCCCTAAATTGTTTTCCCTAGTTGGGTGGATTTCAGTGCCCAGAATTACACAACCTGCATTGTCATTACTGAAAAGTCTGAGATTGAAGCCATAAATCTTAAGCCACTAACTAAAGATCCAGAAATTTGGCAAGAATGCATCTACCCTTTAAAATGAAATGTTTACCCATAATAAAACCTTCATTCTTCAGGCACAGTATTCCAGTCTTATTAGAACACGATGATATAAAACTGAGAAGTAATTTAAATTGTGATTTTTAATGATTAAAATATGTTTTCCTGAACAGTGATTCAGTTATATTTGATTTAAATTAAATCTGTCTTTTTAGACACAATCACAATATTGATTAAATATATTTTTTCTGAGTATTTCTAGCAGTGGTAAGGATGCAAAATGAGCTGACTCATGTTTCCGCTAGGTAAGTATTTCAGCAGTCCCTTTTCTTAAAAAGTCAAGGTTTAATCATGTCAGTAAATGAATGAGGCTGATAGCAATTACTGTCTTAAATAAGCTTTGTGGAATTTAGACGTTTTCATTTTGTATTCTAGTGCTGGAAATTGACTTCTCAGAGCTTATTCTGGAGGAAATTATTGGCATAGGAGGTTTTGGGAAAGTTTACCGCGCAATTTGGTTTGGAGAGGAAGTTGCTGTCAAGGCAGCTCGCTATGATCCAGATGAAGACCTCAGTGAAGCCATTGAGAATGTCCATCAAGAAGCCAAGCTCTTTGCTATGCTAAAACATCCCAACATAATTGCCCTTAAAGGTGTATGTCTAAAGGAACCGAACCTTTGTCTGATTATGGAGTTTGCCCGTGGAGGCTCATTAAATAGAGTGCTGTCTGGTAAAAGGATTCCACCAGACATTCTGGTTAACTGGGCTGTCCAGATTGCTGAAGGAATGAACTATCTGCATGAGGAAGCAATTGTTCCTATTATCCACCGGGATCTGAAGTCCAGCAATAGTAAGTGGAAATTTGGAATGAAATGCCAGTAACTTTCAGAAATATTGGGCATAAAATAGTATTTAAAAGTTGTGAGATCACTTATGTCATCACCAGATGGATAGCACTTGGAGAAACATTAGAAAACAAATTTCCAGGCCTATAAACCTGTGTATAGAAGTGATGAATAGAGAAAATCCACTCTAATCCTCTAAGGAACTGATTTAACAGAATAAAAAGAAAAGAAAACCAGAACCCCCCTCTTTTTTTTTCAGTTTAACACTTCCTCCTCTGTCTTGAATTTTTTCTGACTGAACTATTTCCTGTTGCTTTTGTTTATCACATTTACCAATTTGTTTGTAACACAAAGGGAAACCTTTAGCACTTAAGACAGACTAGAGGAAAATGAATTCTTCTTCCTTACTTGGATGTTATTGGCAATGACAAGAGTGATACACGAATGAAGGCAAATATATGTTCCCAGGATAATTATCACAGGATCCAATCTGGGTCGATCACTGGGACCAGAAGTTTAGTCTTCCAAGCTTTCGCACCGTGCTGGAGCCCATCCTCAGGGAACTTCTCTCTAATGGAATGTGACCGACAGGTGACCAACCCAGATTGGATCCTGTAAGAGTAATACAGGTTTTTTTCAGTGTCATGTATTTGGTCTATAGTAGATAGACTTATTTTTAATTTTTATACTTTTAACTTTGCAATCAAATTATTTCCGTAGAGTTGTGATCTTATTGAATTGAAATTCAATACAATTATGGTGTGCAATTATGGTACCCAATTATATCTTAAACTGGAGATATAAATAAGGCCATCAAGGGCCTCTGGTGGCTCAACAGGCTAATGCAGTCTGTTATTAACAACAGCTGCTTGCAATTACTGCAGGTTCAAGTCCCACCAGGCCCAAGGTTGACTCAGCCTTCCATCCTTTATAAGGTAGGTAAAATGAGGACCCAGATTGTTGGGGGCAATAAGTTGACTTTGTATATAATATACAAATGGATGAATACTATTGCTTGACATAGTGTAAGCCACCCTGAGTCTTCGGAGAAGGGCGGGATATAAATGCAAATAATAAAAAAAAAGGTGCCATCCCAGTGCTTGGAGGCTGACCAGGCTTGGACGAGTGGGCACCGTCTCTGACTTCTATCCTAGCAAGACTGAATGGCTGTGAGTGTTTGGGCACCCAAATTGGGAGGTTGACCTTAGATGGGAAAGTACTTTCCCCTTCAAGATTGCTTGCCCTCTGAGCATCTTCTTGGATTTACAGCTCTTGCACAAAGAGCAGCTGTCAGCTGTGGCCAGGAAGGCCTTTGCATACCTCCATTTGGTACTCCAAATACAGCCTTTCCTAGACTGGGCAGTGGGAGGGCTTTCAGATATTCACTGAATATTCACTCAGTTACCTTTTAGCTCAACTACTTTAATGTGCTCAACGTAGAGCTGTCCTTGAAGACCACCTGGAAGCATTAACTGCTCCAGAATGCGACATCATGAGCAGTAATGAGCACCCCCTCAGTATGCCCATGTACCACCTGTGCTTCACAAGTATGGTTGCCAGTTTACTTCCAGGTGCAATTCAATACACTAGTTGTTTCCTATAAAGCTCTACATGGCTTGGGGCCTGATAACATGAGGGACCATCTGTATCCCATAGCATCCTTCTAGACAATTTCATCCCACAGGATTGGCATACTCCAGGTTGTTTTGATTTTAAAATGTCACCTATCAGAATCCTGGAAGTGCGCTTTCTCTGTAGCAACACCTTTTCCCTGAAACAATTTGGTTGGCTGCACCTCATGTGGTTTAAAAAGGCATGAAGATCTGGCTGACCACTCAGGAGTTTATCAAGGGAGAGTAATATTCTCTGCTTCATCGTGCATGGAATTTTTTATGTTTCACTTATATTATTGCATTTCTTTGCTTGATCATTGTGAGTCGTTCAGAATCATTGCGAGTTGGATGGCATACAAGTGAATAAATTCTTACTGTATAACTTCATTTTGTGGTGTTATCAGAAAAATTACCTCAGTACTTGAGGCTAGGCTAATGTTGAATGGCAAGCCTGAAAACAGAGGAAGCTAAATCCATTGTTCTCATGAGATAATTGTAATTTATGTAGATAAAATCTTACAGGGAGTCCTTTAAAAAAAAATGAATTCAGTGTCTTATGAACTTGATTAAGTAATGTGATGGAATAAATGTGGGCAGGAATTTAAAAATAGAAATGAATCTTAAAACTAAATTAATCTTAAACATATTTTAGTTTACCAAAAATACTCAGACGAATTCTAGACCTTTAAAAACTTCTTTCATTTACATCAGAATGGGTATAGTTCAAGTTTATCTGTTGAGATAGTTTTGGAAAATCTAATATCAGAGATAAAAAAGTCACTCTTATCCTTCTTTTTTAAAAACTTATTACTATTTCACATGTGCAGTAGGTTTGAATTAATCCAATTAACAAAGTAACCAGGATTTCACACTTAGGAATTTATGACATAAAGCTAAAAATAAAACATTTTGGTCTATCTATAAAACACAAAATATCATGATAACATCTGGTGCCCTATTTCTAATTATAAAAGCCAGGAGTTCTAAAATCAAAATAAAGAGAAAAGGAGAAAAATGTCACATTTCATTCATACTTCAACATAAATTTAAAGTGAAATTACAGTGTTAATAATTACTCATGATTTATAAGATGTATGGATCATATTGATTCAAAATATTTCAGTTAAATCGAAGACTTTTTCAGCTTCAACTGATGGGTATCATGTATGTTGAACTAAAGCAAGAACATCATTTAAGGATCTGATTGTTTCTATCAGAAACTTAATAGTTCTATAGAAATAATTCTCTGTTAATCTATAATCCAGGAAATAGTTGCATAATTAGAACACACAGTAATCCCTGTTTGATTACTGTGATATTTGCCTGATTAAAACGCAAAAGGCAGGGATTCGTCTAAAAACATTTGAGCATATACCTATGCATCCTTTTTATATCAATTGACTGACACCATCGGGGCCAAATGTTGATTTAATTGCAGGAATTGTTTAGTTAGTGAAAAGAAGGATTAGGGGGTGACATGATAGCAGTGTTTCTATATTTGAGGGGCTCAAGGAAGAGGGGATCAGCCTATTTTCCAAAGCACCTGAAGGCTGAACAAAAAACGATGGAAACTAATCAAGGAGAGAACCAGCCTAGCAATAAGGAGAAGTTACCTGACAGTTAGAACAATTAATCAGTGGAACGACTTGCCTCCAGAAGTTGTAGGTGCTCCAACACTGGAAACTTTTAAAAAGAGACTGGACAGCCATTTGTCTGAAATAGTATAGGATTTCCTGCTTGAGCAGGGGGTTGGACTAGAAGATCTCCATGGTCCCTTCCAACTCTATTATTCTGCATTCTTAAAAGAGGGTCCCAGTTGTAGTATCCACTAGTGGAACAGCTTTACCCCAGATATTTAAATAGCTGTGATGTTATAGATCTTTTAAAAACAGTTGAAAGCAAAATTATTCCAACATGCTTTTGGTCTCGATAATCATAAAAAAAAATGTTGCTGTTGTGTTATTATTTTCTTTTTGTGTCTTTATAATCTTGTTTGCTAGCCAAGGTTCTTTGTGATTAGGACAAATGACAAATACAGGTAGTCCTCCTTTAGTGACCATTCATTTAGCAACCATTCAAAGTTATGACTGCTGAATAGTTGATTCTTATGATTGGTCCTCAAAATTCCAGCCATTCTGGAATTACTGTGGCCATATGATTGCCATATGGGTTATAGCATCCCATAGTTACATGATTGCTATTTGCAGCCTTCCTCAGTCACAAGTCATTCTGATCAGTCACTTCCACCATCTGCCATCTGACACAAGCCATCCCCAGGCCTGCCATGCTTATGCCTCCCCTCGTACCAGGCCTTAGCTGCCTCCTGGCCTGCTTGCAAGCCATCTGGACTCACTTAATAACCTGCAATCATCACGTAATAATAGCTACTTGGAGTGTCAGGATTGCTATCAGTAAGCAATGCTTTCATGTGACATTGTGCTTCACGTTCACCTTACCATCTTTAAGCAAGGGCTGCCTGTATTATGAAATGCATACATACTTACATATATATATATACACACATAGATGCATAAATATATATATTTAGGAATGCCAGTTAAAAACACCTTCTCCACTTGATTCTTCAACAATCTTATTATAAAATCTATTTAAAATATATTTGGAATTTTACTTACATAAACCTTCTCCACTCCGCTTTCTGTTGGAGCTATTCTTAAAATGGAATATGTCTCTGGTAAAACAACAATTTCACGTAGCTAATTCTTGCTCTTGCTTATCCAGAGAATCTAAACGTTTTACAAATATGATATAATTTTGGTCTAGAAAGTTAAAGAAGGAAATTTGAACAAATGAAATATATGAAGTGCTCCTTTTTTTTATAACACTCTGCGGATTTAGTCACTAAGTGAAATGCAATGTTTTACAAGTCAGCGTTAATCTCATAAAAAATAATTGATCCAGACTGACCTAAGATGAATATGACTTTGTACGGAAAGTAAATAGATTTAGATAGAAGAGTTTGGCTCTGTAGCTTTTGAAAACAAAGCGCAATACCTTTTCTTAATGATTTTTCAAAATTACATACATGTCTTTAAAGTTAATCTTGATAACTACGCCTAGCACATAAGGTTGACAAAAAGTTTGCAGCATTCAGTTGCTTTAGTATATATTATATGTTCTTTCATCTCTGCATCAACGTTTTTAAGTAAAACATAGATAGGTATAGATATATATATTCGTAGATTTTCACGGGTATAGGTACGTAGGTCTTGGCGTATTTGGGTCTTTTCCCATGTAAGGTTGAGAGCACTCCACACCTCCCCACCAGTATTTATAGAGAGACGGCAGCTCTGACCACGCTTTGCTCACACAAGCACGAAGCCATAAGCACCAGCCTGAAGATGACGAGTGAGACCTCGTTGAAACGTCACCAAGATACTCTGAACCTTACATGGGAAAATACCCAAATATGCCAAGACATACATAACACATACATATGTCTTCTGTGACCATAAGTTAACTCTTCTTCCCACCCCCTCACATTATGTTTTAGTATTGATCCTTGAAAAAGTGGAAAATGGAGACCTGAGCAACAAAAATTTGAAGATCACTGATTTTGGCTTGGCCAGAGAATGGCATAAGACTACGAAAATGAGTGCAGCTGGAACATATGCTTGGATGGCTCCTGAAGTTATCCGTTCATCTATGTTCTCTAAAGGCAGTGATGTGTGGAGGTATGTTTATTAACACTAAAACATTTTTATAAGTGATCACCATCTGTAATATTATATTCTTGCTGCACTGAACCCTCAATTGTTGATTTTCCAAACCTTATGTTAATGTTACGCATATCTGGTCTGGGTTATGTAATCTGCGTATTCATTTTGCAGACTTTATTCTAAATTTACATATATGAATTTGAAAATTCTTCAGCTTCTACTTCCTGTTGAACATGAACTGTAGACAAACCATCAACAATTGACTGTTCTGTTTTAAATGTATTAAAGCTTGCAATCAAATTATTGTAGTAAACATGACATTTCCAGTTTTCTAAATTATGCTTGGTTTATGTTGTAAAGTGGATTGCTGCATGAAAAAAAGCTTTTCTCACTACTTTTAACTGGCTGATCAATTGTAGAGGCACCATCCAGCATGTTTCCAAGAATATGCTGTATTCACAGATCTGCTTTTTTAATGGGACTCTGCCATCTCTCTCTTTAATTAAAACCTGTTAAGCATTCGTGAGAAATTTGATCTGGTATGCATTAGTGAAACCAGGCTGGACAACAAGGGGGATGCTTTTCATTGGAAGGTGCTAAGCCTGGTTTCTGGTACGATGTTAATTATAACATAATTATAAACATATTTTTAAATGTTATATTCATAATAGTGCTAACTGAAAACAACTCCATTCACTTATCCCCAATTAATTTTTTTCTGTGTGTACATTATCTTAATTGCATAAGAACACTTATTTTTATATATAAGAAAAGAGTGATTCCAGAATGTTGTGTTAGAGAAGGTATACTATAAGTTACTACATTAGTTATTAAACCTCTGTCTTGTATTCATAGTTATGGGGTATTGCTTTGGGAATTACTAACTGGGGAAGTACCATTTCGAGGAATTGATGGCCTAGCAGTAGCATACGGTGTTGCTATGAATAAACTTTCGCTTCCTATTCCTTCAACGTGCCCAGAACCTTTTGCCAGACTGATGGAAGGTAAGAATGCGTTGGAAAGCTGGATCTGTCAAAATGCTTTATCACATAAAGATAACTCTGAATATCTGCTGATTTTAATAACCAAGACCATAAACTACTTGTGCAGGTACTTGAGAAATAGGGAATAGGTCACTTTGCTCTTTCTAGAACAATTATGCTTCTGCTTGTATCTATGAATATATAATCTAGAATGATATGATAATTCTAAATCATATCATGGTTACGATATAGAATTACTGGTAGTCCTTGACTTACATTTGAGCCCAAAATTTCTGTAGCTAAGCAAGAAAGTGCTTAAGTGAGTTTTGCCCCATTTTACAACAATTGTTATGTGAACTTTTAACAGTTGTTAAGTGAAGTGTGTGATCATTAAGCGAATCAGGCTTCACACATTGACTTTGCTTGTTGGAAGCCTTCTTCTTAGAAAGTTACAAATAGTGATCATATGACCTTGGGGACAAGCCAGTTGCCAAGAGTCTGAATTTTGATCACGTGATCATGGGGATGCTTGCAACAGTCATAAGTATGAAAATTGGTCATAAGTCACTTTTTTCAGCTCCATTGTAACATCACATGATAATTAAACGGATGGTTGCAAGTTGAGGACTACCTGTATTGTGTAAATGAGAACCTTGGGTGGGAAGTGATAGCATCCATTAAACACTGTGGTAGAAACCTCTTTGAATTATATTTAATTCATCAGAAGAAATGTTTCAGGGTATATCATACTTGAAACATTTGGATTTATGAGATTTTCGGCATCAGTATGTGCTTTGAATTTGGCAGAAGTATATCTTTACTTACTAAGTAACAGAGAAGTCAGCTAAAGTAGAATTATGGGTGTAATTTTATGCACATACATATTGGATTAAGGTGCTTTGGACTAAGTAGAATTTAGGATATTAATTATAATACAAGGAAAAGGCAATACAGCAGATAAAATGTGAGTCTTTGGTAGCTGAATAAAATTATGATTTACTAAGCCTCTTTGAAATACTAGTGAGCAGACTTGCAAGATTTTGTTAATGAAGTCTTACAATAAAGTAGAATTAGTTCATCTAGTCCTATTTCCTGCCTGGATTATCTGGGAGGGCTGACATCAATCTTGCAAGTCTTGAAGGTACAAATTTCCTTCCAGCAGTTTTAATTGCTTGATCCATTAGGATGGATTCTTCCTAAATTCCTTTCCCTGACCATTAAGCCACTGGGGGCTCCTGCCTCTCTTATCTGATTGTTTCCTAGGCAGCATCTCCTCTCATTCCTCAAGGTCTCCCATACACACATTCCATTCCAGTAGACAGAACATAGCCTACAGCTACATAATAGGCACAGAAAGAAACTCCAAAAGGAACCTCCCTTGCAAGACTGATGTCAGCCTTCCCAGGTAGATCAGACAGAAAATACAATCAGATGATTTAAGAAGACTATAATAACACAACATTTCAAGTCTGATAATTTTTTTTCTTCTTTTTTATAGCCTGAGAAGTTAGGGAGTTTCTTTGCCTGTTACGCAGCTGCAGGCTATGCCCTCTCTTATCTGATCATTCCTTAGGCACCACCTCTTTCCCGTCTTCCAAAGTCATTTCACATACCATTGCACATATATTCTAACAAAAGAGGACATTTGAATATGTACAGTACTGGTAACTGAAATGATTATATGGAATGTTAGTAATTAAGTGCATAGTTCATTACCAAAGCCTCACAAATACTGTACTATTGTAGCTACTGAATTGTTGGCTTTATCCTGTTTAGATTGTTGGAATACTGATCCTCATTCAAGACCATCCTTTGCAAATATTTTGAATAAACTAACTAATATAGAAGAATCTGGTTTCTTTGAAATGCCAAAAGAATCATTTCATTCCCTGCAAGAAGATTGGAAAATTGAGATCCAGGAAATGTTTGACCAACTCAGAGCCAAGGAAAAGGTAATTAGGTGGGAACTGTTACTTCGATAAACAATTAACCACTTCTGTCTCAGAATCCATTGCAAGTAAAGTAGATTTCTCTACAATACAGACAGAACTATACTTATTAAATCTGAATTCTTTTCTACTTCCCATGAGAAGAAACCTTTAACACTGAATAATTAAGAAAGTAAAATGCATACTTGTTTCTAAATAAAATTGTTTTAGATAAATATGGTCTAGTTCAGGGGTCTGCAAACTTGGCTTTTTTAAGAGTTGTGGACTTCAATTCCCAGAGTTCTTCAGCCAGCTTAGCTGAAACTGGAATATATTCAATTATGAAAGACAATTCTAGATAAGGTCATTGTGAGACAGAATGGAACACATAGCCCAAACTATGTAAGTTATGTGAAAAGACTTATTCTGGATATAGGTAGTCCTCAATTTATAACTGTAATTGAGTCCAAAATTTCTGTTGCTAAGGAAGATAGTTGTTAAGTGAGTTTTAGCCGTACGGGTCTGGATGGGGAGAAACAGGCTCAAGCTCAATCCCTCCAAGACGGAGTGGCTGTGGATGCCGGCACCCCGGTACAGTCAGCTGCAACCACAGCTGACTGTTGGGGGTGAGTCATTGGCCCCAATGAAAAGGGTGCGCAACTTGGGTGTTCTCCTGGATGGATGGCTGTCGTTTGAAGACCGCCTGATGGCCGTCTCCAGGAGAGCTTTTTACCAGGTTCGCTTGGTTCGCCAGTTGCGCCCCTTCCTTGACCGGGATGCCTTATGCACGGTCACTCATGCTCTTGTCACCTCTCGCTTGGATTATTGCAATGCTCTCTACATGGGGCTCCCCTTGAAGTGCACTTGGAGGCTTCAGTTAGTTCAGAATGCAGCTGCGCGGGTGATAGAGGGAGCCGCACGCGGCTCCCATGTAACACCACTCCTGCGCAGGCTGCACTGGCTGCCTGTGGTCTTTCGGGTGCACTTTAAGGTTTTGGTTACCACCTTTAAAGCGCTCCATATATTCTAACAAAAGAGGACATTTGAATATGTACAGTACTGGTAACTGAAATGATTATATGGAATGTTAGTAATTAAGTGCATAGTTCATTACCAAAGCCTCACAAATACTGTACTATTGTAGCTACTGAATTGTTGGCTTTATCCTGTTTAGATTGTTGGAATACTGATCCTCATTCAAGACCATCCTTTGCAAATATTTTGAATAAACTAACTAATATAGAAGAATCTGGTTTCTTTGAAATGCCAAAGTCATTTCACATACCATTGCACATATATTCTAACAAAAGAGGACATTTGAGTATGTACAGTACTGGTAACTGAAATGATTATATGGAATGTTAGTAATTAAGTGCATAGTTCATTACCAAAGCCTCACAAATACTGTACTATTGTAGCTACTGAATTGTTGGCTTTATCCTGTTTAGATTGTTGGAATACTGATCCTCATTCAAGACCATCCTTTGCAAATATTTTGAATAAACTAACTAATATAGAAGAATCTGGTTTCTTTGAAATGCCAAAGTCATTTCACATACCATTGCACATATATTCTAACAAAAGAGGACATTTGAATATGTACAGTACTGGTAACTGAAATGATTATATGGAATGTTAGTAATTAAGTGCATAGTTCATTACCAAAGCCTCACAAATACTGTACTATTGTAGCTACTGAATTGTTGGCTTTATCCTGTTTAGATTGTTGGAATACTGATCCTCATTCAAGACCATCCTTTGCAAATATTTTGAATAAACTAACTAATATAGAAGAATCTGGTTTCTTTGAAATGCCAAAAGAATCATTTCATTCCCTGCAAGAAGATTGGAAAATTGAGATCCAGGAAATGTTTGACCAACTCAGAGCCAAGGAAAAGGTAATTAGGTGGGAACTGTTACTTCGATAAACAATTAACCACTTCTGTCTCAGAATCCATTGCAAGTAAAGTAGATTTCTCTACAATACAGACAGAACTATATTTATTAAACCTGAATTCTACTTCCCATGAGAAGAAACCTTAACACTGAATAATTAAGAAAGTAAAATGCATACTTGTTTCTAAATAAAATTGTTTTAGATAAATATGGTCTAGTTCAGGGGTCTGCAAACTTGGCTTTTTTAAGAGTTGTGGACTTCAATTCCCAGAGTTCTTCAGCCAGCTTAGCTGAAACTGGAATATATTCAATTATGAAAGACAATTCTAGATAAGGTCATTGTGAGACAGAATGGAACACATAGCCCAAACTATGTAAGTTATGTGAAAAGACTTATTCTGGATATAGGTAGTCCTCAATTTATAACTGTAATTGAGTCCAAAATTTCTGTTGCTAAGGAAGATAGTTGTTAAGTGAGTCATTGCAGTTATGTTAGTAACATGGTTGTTAAATGAATCTGGCTTACATGCACACACACATACATACACACATTCCATTCCAGTAGACAGAACATAGCCTACAGCTACATAATAGGCACAGAAAGAAACTCCAAAAGGAACCTCCCTTGCAAGACTGATGTCAGCCTTCCCAGGTAGATCAGACAGAAAATACAATCAGATGATTTAAGAAGACTATAATAACAGAACATTTCAAGTCTGATAATTTTTTTTTCTTCTTTTTTATAGCCTGAGAAGTTAGGGAGTTTCTTTGCCTGTTACGCAGCTGCAGGCTATGCCCTCTCTTATCTGATCATTCCTTAGGCACCACCTCTTTCCCGTCTTCCAAGGTCATTTCACATACCATTGCACATATATTCTAACAAAAGAGGACATTTGAGTATGTACAGTACTGGTAACTGAAATGATTATATGGAATGTTAGTAATTAAGTGCATAGTTCATTACCACAGCCTCACAAATACTGTACTATTGTAGCTACTGAATTGTTGGCTTTATCCTGTTTAGATTGTTGGAATACTGATCCTCATTCAAGACCATCCTTTGCAAATATTTTGAATAAACTAACCAATATAGAAGAATCTGGTTTCTTTGAAATGCCAAAAGAATCATTTCATTCCCTGCAAGAAGATTGGAAAATTGAGATCCAGGAAATGTTTGACCAACTCAGAGCCAAGGAAAAGGTAATTAGATGGGAACTGTTACTTCGATAAACAATTAACCACTTCTGTCTCAGAATCCATTGCAAGTAAAGTAGATTTCTCTACAATACAGACAGAACTATATTTATTAAATCTGAATTCTACTTCCCATGAGAAGAAACCTTAACACTGAATAATTAAGAAAGTAAAATGCATACTTGTTTCTAAATAAAATTGTTTTAGATAAATATGGTCTAGTTCAGGGGTCTGCAAACTTGGCTTTTTTAAGAGTTGTGGACTTCAACTCCCAGAGTTCCTCAGCCAGCTTAGCTGAAACTGGAATATATTCAATTATGAAAGACAATTCTAGATAAGGTCATTGTGAGACAGAATGGAACACATAGCCCAAACTATGTCAGTTATGTGAAAAGACTTATTCTGGATATAGGTAGTCCTCAATTTATAACTGTAATTGAGTCCAAAATTTCTGTTGCTAAGGAAGATAGTTGTTAAGTGAGTTTTAGCCGTACGGGTCTGGATGGGAAGAAACAGGCTCAAGCTCAATCCCTCCAAGACGGAGTGGCTGTGGATGCCGGCACCCCGGTACAGTCAGCTGCAACCACAGCTGACTGTTGGGGGCGAGTCATTGGCCCCAATGGAAAGGGTGCGCAACTTGGGTGTTCTCCTGGATGGATGGCTGTCGTTTGAAGACCGCCTGATGGCCGTCTCCAGGAGAGCTTTTTACCAGGTTCGCTTGGTTCGCCAGTTGCGCCCCTTCCTTGACCGGGATGCCTTATGCACAGTCACTCATGCTCTTGTCACCTCTCGCTTGGATTATTGCAATGCTCTCTACATGGGGCTCCCCTTGAAGTGCACTCAGAGGCTTCAGTTAGTTCAGAATGCAGCTGATAGAGGGAGCCGCACGCGGCTCCCATGTAACACTGCTCCTGCGCAGGCTGCACTGGCTGCCTGTGGTCTTTCGGGTGCACTTTAAGGTTTTGGTTACCACCTTTAAAGCGCTCCATGGCTTAGGGCCTGGGTACTTACGGGACCGCCTGCTGTTACCTCACGCCTCCCACCGACCCGTACACTCGCACAGAGAGGGACTTCTCAGGGTGCCGTCCACCAAGCAATGTCGGCTGGCGGCCCCCAGGGGAAGATCCTTCTCTGTGGGGGCTCCTACCCTCTGGAACGAACTCCCCCCCAGTTTGCGTCAATTGCCTGACCTTCGGACCTTCCGCCGCGAGCTGAAAACGCATTTATTTATTCGAGCGGGACTGGCTTAAATTTTTTTAAATTTTTAAATTTTAAATATCAATTTTAATTTTTATAAATTTAATGGGTTTTTAGATTTAAACGTTTTACATTTCAGCCAATTATATAATAAGTTTTTTAATTCTCTGTTTTAATTGTATACTGTTATTGTTTTATATGGCTGTAAACCGCCCTGAGTCCTTCGGGAGAAGGGCGGTATAAAAATCTAATAAATAATAATAATAATAATATTAATACCCCATTTTACAATTTTTCTTGCCCCAGTTGTTAAGTGAGTCATTGCAGTTATGTTAGTAACATGGTTGTTAAATGAATCTGGCTTACATGCACACACACATACATTCAGATTACAGCCCTACATGGATAAAGGGAAAGGCGATTGGATTGAGTTTAAAAAAGACCATGGAACATGAGACATTATCAATGATGTACATGTGTAACTGAGAAGACCAAAGAACATAAAAAAGAAGTCACAATGTGCTTCATTCATGATAGAAAGATTTTTGATTGCCTCAATCATGCCAAGTTATGGAATGTGCTCAGAAAAATAGGAATCCCAGAATATTTCATTGTCTTCATGAAAAACAATATACAGGACAAAAAGCTACAGTACAGACATAATAGGGCAAAACAGACTGCCTCCAGGTTAGAAAAGGAGTGTGACAAGGGCAATGGTGGGTTGCTCTGCCCACCCGCCCAGACATCATCAAATATGATCTGCGCATGTGCAGAAGTGGTGTGCGCATAAGCAAACCAGTAGCAAAGGTAAGTGAAACCGACCCCTGGACAAGGGTGTAACAGATTAACACAGTTGGAAGTGACCTTGTAGGTCATCTAATCCAACCCTCCCCCCCGCAGCCCAAGCAGGAGACCTTACACCATTTCTGGCAAATGGCAGTCCAATCTCTTCTTGAAAGCCTTCATTGATGAAGCTCCCACAACTCCTGAAAGCAAGCTATTGGTTGATGGTTCTCATTGTCAGAAAATTTCTCCTTATTTGTAGGTTGAATCCTTCCTTGGTCAGATTCCATCCCTTATTCCTTGTCTGGTCTTCGGATGCTTTGGAAAATAGCTTGACCCTCTCCTCTCTGTGGCAGTCCCTCAAATATTGAAATACTGCTATTTTGTTTCCCCGAAAGTAAGACTTTGTTTTATATTTTTTTGAACCCTGAAATAAGCACTTGGCCTTATTGCCATGCACTCAAAAGCCCGATTGGGCTTATTATCAGGAGATGTCTTATTTTAGGGGAAATAGGGTACTTTCTCATTTATTTAACCCACCTGCTGAAATATGTGGAGGGAAGCTCAATTAGAAAATGATTGTGGTTTTAAAACTAGAGAGAGAGAAAGCAAATGATGCTTTTACCTATAGCCAAAAAAGCAAAAGATCAGCAAGATCTAGTAATAAAAGTTGAGTACAGCAAAAACAAAATAATAATAAAGGGGGGGGGGAGAGACTTCTTTAAATATAAAGAAGACCAAACTAATGACAGCAGGTAGAACAATCAGTCTTGGAATTGGCAATGAAGATATTACCAATTTGGGATCAAGTATCAACAGTATAAAGGAACAAGTCAAGAAATATGTCCCAGACTAACATTTAATAAAGCAAGCATAAAAGCCTTGGAAAAGATATTGAAATGCAGTGATATGCCTGTATCTACAAAGATCTGAACAGTGCAAGCCATGGTATTTTCTGTGACAAGCTATAGAAGTGAAAGTTGGACTTTGAAGAAGCAGGATAGAAAAAGTATTGGATGCTCCAACACTGGAAATTTTTAAGAAAATGTTGGATAGCCATTTGTCTGAAATGGTGTAGGGTTTCCTGCCTGAGCAGAGGGTTGGACTAGAAGACTTCCAAGGTCCCTTCCAACTCTGTTATTATGTTATGCTATGCTTTTGAATTTTGGTACTGGAAAAGACTCCTGAGAATACCGTGGACAGTCACAAAAACAAATTGATGAATCATCAAACAAAACAATCCAGAGTTCTCATTCAAGGAACAAATAACCAGGCCCAAATTATCCTATACAATATGTGAAGCCATTATGTGAAAGGTAGAAGAAAAGACAAAGACAACCAGAAGCAAGATGAATAGAATAGAACAGAACAGAACAGAATAGAATAGAATAGAATAGAATTTTTATTGGCCAAGTGTGATTGGACACACAAGGAATATGGTGCATATGCTCTCAGTGTACATAAAAGAAAAGATACGTTCATCAAGGAATGGACTTATAGTAGTGATGAGTGTGTGTTGGAAGATCTGGTTAGGGACAGGATTGTCATGGAGAAAATTTATGGTTGCTAAGAGTTGAAAACAACTTGAGGGCACATAATCAATTTCAAAAAATCAACACATGCAGTTGTCTTAATTATTATTTGTTTACACACATGTATTCAAGTTCTCTTTTTGTATATGTAGATAATCCAATGCAATAAATTCATGGTTGGATTAAATGGCATAGATAACCACTTCTCCTGCTATGATTCTATTAAACAGAATTGTAGAGTTAACAGATTAAAATTAAAAAATAAAAGCTCATGACAATAAAAATTACCTAAAACATGAGAGAAGTTTAAAAAGGGCTTGTTATCAAATTCCAAAGGTGGTACTGAGTATAACTAAAGATTTAAAGTACAAGACCTTTTTTCTATCTGCAAATTAATCTCTGGAGCTATTTAATGAAGTGCTACCATAAGTAAACTGCAGAGTCTAAATCACCATTTAGATGGAAACCAAAGAAATGCAGATGATTTCTGTGGTTTGGATTCTGGCAAATCAGACAAGTAGTGAATATGGACTTGATGAAAAGTAATAGTTCTATTGCTTGTTATTTGTCTACTCTATTTTATAATTAGCTAGATAATGTGATTTCCACTCAATGTATGAACATTTCTTTCAGTTTTTACATTTCTCACCATATAGGTAGTCCTCACTTAACGACTGTTCAAAGTTATAACAGACTAAAATAAATTACAACCCATTCTCATCTTAATGACTGCTGCATTAATAAGCCGTTGCAGTGCCCCACAGTCATGTGACAATGATTTGTGGTATTTTTTTGCCATTGCACAAAATGGTTAAAAAAAACACCCATTGGATATGTTGGATTCACTTAACAATCATGTGACTTGTTTAACAGTCACATGATTTATTTAGTGTCTCTGGTGACTCACTTTACAACCATCCCAAAAATATTTGAAAAATCAAGTCAGATCATGGGTGAACCTGCATAACTATTGAAATAAGTTATGACCAAAATTCCAGCCTCAGTTGTGGATGGTAAGAGAAGATTACCTGTAGTTGTTTTGAAATTTGATTACTGACTCATTTTAGAGATAAAGCTAACACTATTCTGATTTTAAAAAATTAAATGATTCGTTCAAATCACTGATCTTTAATTATTCAAATTATATGTATTGAAAAGTTGTTAAGTACCATGTGCAAATTCAAAATATCGGCTCTGTTTTCTGAGCCTAGTTCTAGTTGACTTTGCTACCCCAATTTTTAGTTTGGTTTGGGACTTGTTTTCTTGTAGGAGTTGCGGACATGGGAAGAAGAGTTAAAACAAGCAGCAGTTCAACAGAAAAACCATGAAGAACTACTACGGCAACGTGAGCAAGAGTTGGCAGAACGAGAAATAGATATTTTGGAAAGGGAACTCAATATCATCATCCACCAACTGTGCCAGGAAAAGCCCCGTGTGAGAAAACGCATGGGCAAATTCAGGAAAAATCGGCTCAAGTTGAAAGATGGCAATCACATCAGGCTGCACTGGCTGCCTGTGGTCTTCGGTGCACTTTAAGGTTTTGGTTACCACCTTTAAAGCGCTCCATGGCTTAGGGCCTGGGTACTTACGGGACCGCCTGCTGTTACCTCATGCCTCCCACCAACCCGACGCTCGCACAGAGAGGGACTTCTCAGGTGCCGTCCGCCAAGCAATGTCGGCTGGCGGCCCCAGGAAGATCCTTCTCTGTGGGGCTCACCTCTGGAACGAACTCCCCTAGTTTGCGTCAATTGCCTGACCTTCAGACCTTCCGCCGTGAGCTGAAAACGCATTTATTTATTTATTTATTTATTTATTTATTTATTAGTCTTATACCGCCTTCTCCCGAAGGACTCAGGGCGGTGTACAGCCAAGATAAAAAACAATAAATATACACAGTTAAAAATCAATTTAAAATACAAGACCTTTTTCTATCTGCAAATTAATCTCTGGAGCTATTTAATGAAGTGCTACCATAAGTAAACTGCAGAGTCTAAATCACCATTTAGATGGAAACCAAAGAAATGCAGATAATTTCTGTGGTTTGGATTCTGGCAAATGGCAGTCCAATCTCTTCTTGAAAGCCTTCATTGATGAAGCTCCCACAACTTCTGAAAGCAAGCTATTGGTTGATGGTTCTCATTGTCAGAAAATTTCTCCTTATTTGTAGGTTGAATCCTTCCTTGGTCAGATTCCATCCCTTATTCCTTGTCTGGTCTTCGGATGCTTTGGAAAATAGCTTGACCCTCTCCTCTCTGTGGCAGTCCCTCAAATATTGAAATACTGCTATTTTGTTTCCCCGAAAGTAAGACTTTGTTTTATATTTTTTTGAACCCTGAAATAAGCACTTGGCCTTATTGCCATGCACTCAAAAGCCCGATTGGGCTTATTATCAGGAGATGTCTTATTTTAGGGGAAATAGGGTACTTTCTCATTTATTTAACCCACCTGCTGAAATATGTGGAGGGAAGCTCAATTAGAAAATGATTGTGGTTTTAAAACTAGAGAGAGAAAAAGCAAATGATGCTTTTACCTATAGCCAAAAAAGCAAAAGATCAGCAAGATCTAGTAATAAAAGTTGAGTACAGCAAAAACAAAATAAACTAACTATTGCTTCTTTCTAGATTTCTTTAGTCATGAAAATATGTGAATAATTATCATTACAATTAAAACATTCTTTAATTGAAGCTAGACTTCTGGTGACTTTGTAGGTCTAGACCAGGGGTAGTCAACCTTTTTCTACCTACCGCCCACTTTTGTATCTCTGTTAGTAGTAAAATTTTCTAACCGCCCACCGGTTCCACAATAATGCGCCATATATTGTTGTCTGCACATGCCTCTTGCACATCCTTTGTGGGTTGTCTTGGTCAAGCCTATAGCCCTAATATTCTTTGGCAGTCTCCCATCAGGGTAGCCCCATGTAGAGAGCATTGCAATAATCCAGGCGAGAAGTGACGAGAGCATGAGTGACCGTGCATAAGGCACCCCGGTCCAGAAAGGGGCGCAACTGGCGCACCAGGCGAACCTGGTAAAAAGCTCTCCTGGAGACTGCCGCCACATGGTCTTCAAATGACAGCCATCCATCCAGGAGAACGCCCAAGTTGCGCACCCCTTCCGTCGGGGCCAGTGACTCACCCCCAACAGTCAGCTGCGGGTGCAGCTGACTGTACCGAGATGCCGGCATCCACAGCCACTCCGTCTTGGATGGATTGAGTCTGAGTCTGTTTCTCCCCATCCAGACCCGCACGGCCTCCAAACAACGGGACAGCACTCGACAGCTTCGCTGGGGTGGCCTGGGTGGAGAAGTACAGCTGAGTATCATCAGCGTACAGATGATAACTCACCCCAAAGCCACTGATGACCTCGCCCAACGGCTTCATATAGATGTTGAACAGGAGAGGCGAGAGGATCGACCCCTGCGGCACCCCACAGGTGAGGTGCCTCGCGGTCGATCTCTGCCCCCGTCAACACCGTCTGCGACCGGTCAGAGAGGTAGGAGGAGAACCACCGATAAACAGTGCCTCCCACTCCCAACTCCTCCAACCGGCGCAGCAAGATACCATGGTCGATGGTATCAAAAGCAAAAGATCAGCAAGATCTAGTAATAAAAGTTGAGTACAGCAAAAACAAAATAATAATAATAATAATAATAAAGGGGAGAGACTTCTTTAAATATAAAGAAGACCAAAGAACATAAAAAGAAAAGATCGTTCATCAAGGAATGGACTTATAGTAGTGATGAGTGTGTGTTGGAAGATCTGGTTAGGGACAGGATTGTCATGGAGAAAATTTATGGTTGCTAAGAGTTGAAAACAACTTGAGGGCACATAATCAATTTCAAAAATCAACACATGCAGTTGTCTTAATTATTATTGTTTACACACATGTATTCAAGTTCTCTTTTGTATATGTAGATAATCCAATGCAATAAGTTCATGGTTGGATTAAATGGCATAGATAACCACTTCTACTGCTATGATTCTATTAAACAGAATTGTAGAGTTAACAGATTAACACAGTTGGAAGTGACCTTGTAGGTCATCTAATCCAACCCTCCCCCCCGCAGCCCAAGCAGGAGACCTTACACCATTTCTGGCAAATGGCAGTCCAATCTCTTCTTGAAAGCCTTCATTGATGAAGCTCCCACAACTTCTGAAAGCAAGCTATTGGTTGATGGTTCTCATTGTCAGAAAATTTCTCCTTATTTGTAGGTTGAATCCTTCCTTGGTCAGATTCCATCCCTTATTCCTTGTCTGGTCTTCGGATGCTTTGGAAAATAGCTTGACCCTCTCCTCTCTGTGGCAGTCCCTCAAATATTGAAATACTGCTATTTTGTTTCCCCGAAAGTAAGACTTTGTTTTATATTTTTTTGAACCCTGAAATAAGCACTTGGCCTTATTGCCATGCACTCAAAAGCCCGATTGGGCTTATTATCAGGAGATGTCTTATTTTAGGGGAAATAGGGTACTTTCTCATTTATTTAACCCACCTGCTGAAATATGTGGAGGGAAGCTCAATTAGAAAATGATTGTGGTTTTAAAACTAGAGAGAGAAAAAGCAAATGATGCTTTTACCTATAGCCAAAAAAGCAAAAGATCAGCAAGATCTAGTAATAAAAGTTGAGTACAGCAAAAACAAAATAATAATAAAGGGGGGGGGGAGAGACTTCTTTAAATATAAAGAAGACCAAACTAATGACAGCAGGTAGAACAATCAGTCTTAGAATTGGCAATGAAGATATTACCAATTTGGGATCAAATATCAACAGTATAAAGGAACAAGTCAAGAAATATGTCCCAGACTAACATTTAATAAAGCAAGCATAAAAGCCTTGGAAAAGATATTGAAATGCAATGATATGGCTGTATCTACAAAGATCTGAACAGTGCAAGCCATGGTATTTTCTGTGACAAGCTATAGAAGTGAAAGTTGGACTTTGAAGAAGCAGGATAGAAAAAGTATTGGATGCTCCAACACTGGAAATTTTTAAGAAAATGTTGGATATCCATTTGTCTGAAATGGTGTAGGGTTTCCTGCCTGAGCAGAGGGTTGGACTAGAAGACTTCCAAGGTCCCTTCCAACTCTGTTATTATGTTATGTTATGCTTTTGAATTTTGGTACTGGAAAAGACTCCTGAGAATACCGTGGACAGTCACAAAAACAAATTGATGAATCATCAAACAAAACAATCCAGAGTTCTCATTCAAGGAACAAATAACCAGGCCCAAATTATCCTATACAATATGTGAAGCCATTATGTGAAAGGTAGAAGAAAAGACAAAGACAACCAGAAGCAAGATGAATAGAATAGAATTTTTATTGGCCAAGTGTGATTGGACACACAAGGAATATGGTGCATATGCTCTCAGTGTACATAAAAGAAAAGATACGTTCATCAAGGAATGGACTTATAGTAGTGATGAGTGTGTGTTGGAAGATCTGGTTAGGGACAGGATTGTCATGGAGAAAATTTATGGTTGCTAAGAGTTGAAAACAACTTGAGGGCACATAATCAATTTCAAAAAATCAACACATGCAGTTGTCTTAATTATTATTGTTTACACACATGTATTCAAGTTCTCTTTTTGTATATGTAGATAATCCAATGCAATAAGTTCATGGTTGGATTAAATGGCATAGATAACCACTTCTACTGCTATGATTCTATTAAACAGAATTGTAGAGTTAACAGATTAACACAGTTGGAAGTGACCCTGTAGGTCATCCGCTCCCCTGGTGAAGGAGGCGGGTTACCCAAACAGGGCGGCCGGGCGGTTATCTGCCGACGCAATGAGGGAGGAAGCGTGGGCGCGCCTCAGTGCCACTAGGTAGGTCCTTGAAAAAGACCTAACTAGTGTCCGATCAGCGTCGGAACGGCTGGACCTCCAAGCGCTCTCTAGGCGTCTTCTCCGGCGTTTCATCTCTCTCAGCTCCTCAGAAAACCAAGGAGCTAATTGAGATCTGCGCCGGGTCAGAGGCCGCAAAGGCACGACACGGTCCAAAGCCCCAGCCGCCGCCTGTTCCCAGCCCGCAACTAGTTCTTCAGTTGTGCCGTGGGCAAGATCCTCAGGAAACGGCCCAAGCTCCGTCTGGAACCTCTCAGGGTCCATCAGGCGCCTGGGACGGAACCAACGTATTGGTTCCGTCTCCCTGCGGTGGTGAGTCACGCAGAATAATAGTTCTATTGCTTGTTATTTGTCTACTCTATTTTATAATTAGCTAGATAATGTGATTTCCACTCAATGTATGAACATTTCTTTCAGTTTTTACATTTCTCACCATATAGGTAGTCCTCACTTAACGACTGTTCAAAGTTATAACAGACTAAAATAAATTACAACCCATTCTCAACTTAATGACTGCTGCATTAATAAGCCGTTGCAGTGCGCCACAGTCATGTGACAATGATTTGTGGTATTTTTTGCCATTGCACAAAATGGTTAAAAAAAACACCCATTGGATATGTTGGATTCACTTAACAATCATGTGACTTGTTTAACAGTCACATGATTTATTTAGTGTCTCTGGTGACTCACTTTACAACCATCCCAAAAATATTTGAAAAATCAAGTCAGATCATGGGTGAACCTGCATAACTATTGAAATAAGTTATGACCAAAATTCCAGCCTCAGTTGTGGATGGTAAGAGAAGATTACCTGTAGTTGTTTTGAAATTTGATTACTGACTCATTTTAGAGATAAAGCTAACACTATTCTGATTTTAAAAAATTAAATGATTCGTTCAAATCACTGATCTTTAATTATTCAAATTATATGTATTGAAAAGTTGTTAACTACCATGTGCAAATTCAAAATATCGGCTCTGTTTTCTGAGCCTAGTTCTAGTTGACTTTGCTACCCCAATTTTTAGTTTGGTTTGGGACTTGTTTTCTTGTAGGAATTGCGGACATGGGAAGAAGAGTTAAAACAAGCAGCAGTTCAACAGAAAAACCATGAAGAACTACTACGGCAACGTGAGCAAGAGTTGGCAGAACGAGAAATAGATATTTTGGAAAGGGAACTCAATATCATCATCCACCAACTGTGCCAGGAAAAGCCCCGTGTGAGAAAACGCATGGGCAAATTCAGGAAAAATCGGCTCAAGTTGAAAGATGGCAATCACATCAGTCTTCCCTCTGGTGCGTTTATCAAAACAAAATAAACTAACTATTGCTTCTTTCTAGATTTCTTTAGTCATGAAAATATGTGAATAATTATCTGATTACAATTAAAACATTCTTTAATTGAAGCTAGACTTCTGGTGACTTTGTAGGTCTAGACCAGGGGTAGTCAACCTTTTTATACCTACCGCCCACTTTTGTATCTCTGTTAGTAGTAAAATTTTCTAACCGCCCACCGGTTCCACAGTAATGCGCCATATATTGTTGTCTGCGCATGCCTCTTGCACATCCTTTGTGGGTTGTCTTGGTCAAGCCTATAGCCCTAATATTCTTTGGCAGTCTCCCATCAAAGTATTAAGATTCAACTCTATTTAGTTTTTAGGTTTCAGCCCAGATAGCTACTGCCAATTGCTATGTTAATTTTTAAACCAAAAATCAGATTGTAAAAAAATCTTCTATAACTTCTAATTAAGGGATCGATTGTAATCACCAAGCAATAAGTAAGATTAAGATACCTTCTTCATCCTTTCCAAATTTATATAAACTCAATATCAATCTGCAATTGGAACAGTTTTGATCCGCATATAAGAGAAACTGAGTCTACCAACCAAAAATGTTTTGGAATGTACAGGTTTTTTTTTAAATAGTATTGAAAAGTTCCTATTAAGTGGCCTTCACTTCCTCTAAAGGTTTACCCCAAAATAAAATCACATTTTGAAAAAAATAAATAAATATGTTCTGACCTTTATAACTTTGCAGTGTTAACAAGTGGACACAGGAAAAAAAAATCCTGTTCCCTTAATATCATTTCAGGCTTAGCCAAAATTAAAGTAGACTGTCTCTGATTTGGTCCAAGTCCAATGGAAGTATTTTCAAATTAGTGCTGAATTTTGCTGGGACAAATTATTTTATTTTGAACATCGCCAATAAGCATTTGTGATACGGAACTTTTGCAAATTTAGCAGCATTTTCCCATCAAAGCAATGTCTGTCCTTCCTCTCTTCTGAATTAGCTTATTGAAGCTGCAGCATGAGATGAATTTTAATACATCATTTTAATACATCATCATACTGTATCTTCTAGAAAAAGTACTTTACCATTTCATTAACTAACTTATCTGTGTAACGTGTTACATAATAAATTAAATACAGAAGAAGACATGACTCTAACATTTTAATAATTGAAAAACACATATAATTTTAATGTTTTCTATTGTCAATGTTGCAGGATTAATACTAAATTCCCAACTGAAGATAGTGTATTAGCAGACTAAAGTATATATGTGAATGACACAGTACCGCACTGTATATCTTTTCAGTGTTAGCATTACTTTACTAAGTTCCTTCTTTACGTTTCCTTCCATAACAGATTTCCAGCACAAATTCACCGTGCAGGCATCTCCAACCATGGATAAAAGAAAAAATTTGATCAACAACTGTGCTAGTCCTCCTGCCAGCCCTACTATCATTCCTAGACTCAGGGCCATCCAGTGTAAGAAATTTTAATTGCAATTTATAAAAAATGTCCAGTGCTAATATGAAACTGTGAATTTCTGTTTTAAATAAAGAGATCATGTTGTTTTCTATATCGGGGAGTTTTGTTTTTAGCTAATCTTGATGGCCTCGTTGTGTCTCATTATAATTTGTTTTTAACAACTGATTGCTTGCTTCCATCTTTCTGTCATTTTATCCTTAACATTATGGGTTTAAATAGATGTGCATAGCTGTCACTTGTTTTCTTGCAGGGCACAATATCTATAAGATGTAGAGCTTGTGTAGGGTCTTTAAAGCTGCTGTAGAGATATCTAACTTTTGGCAGAAAAGAAACAGTTATGTGAGGGGAATATATACTGGTACATATCCGTACATACACACATACATACACACTATCAGGTATAATCAATGTAGATGGTATACAATAAATAGATACATGGTAAGGTAAAACATGTAAATAGTGAATATGAGAATTGTCATCATGATTCTCTAAACACTAAGGCAACTACATTTATGAATATGAGTTAGAGTTTGAGCATTTTATTTTACAGGATGAGAACATTCCAAAATTCTTTCCGACTGATGTCAAATGAATATTCAAAGATTGTACCATAATCAGGAGTGCCTAGGGCAATCATTATGGTGGCCAAGCCAATCATTCTATTTAGAATAGAATAGCATTTTTTATTGGCCAAGTGTGATTGGACACACAAGGAATTTGTCTTGGTGCATATGCTCTCAGTCAGGGGTGAAATTTAAAAAATTTTGCTACCGGTTCTGTGGGCAAGGCTTGGTGGGCGTGGCTTAGTGGGGGGGTCATGTCACTGGGTGGGCATGGCTATGTGACTGGGGGATCAAAAGAGAGAAACTCACTAGCAATGTCCTGCTGGAGCAGGGTTGCGCTAGATCAGAGGTCTCCAACCTTGGCCACTTTAACACTTGTGGACTTCAGCTCCCAGAGTTCCTCAGTTAGCTTTGCTCCCAAACCGGGAGCATTTCACCCCTGCTCTCAGTGTACATAAAAGAAAATATACCTTCATCAAGAATTCTAAGGGACAACACTTGATGATAGTTATAGGGTACAAATAAGCAATCAGGAAACAATCAATATCAATATAAATCGTAAGGATACAAGCAATAAAGTTACAGTCATAAGTGGAAGGAGATGGATGATGGGAATGATGAGATTAATAGTAGTGCAGATTTAGTAAATAGTTCGACAGTGTTGAGGGAATTATTTGTTTAGCAGAGTGATGGCATTCACGAAGAAACTGTTCTTGTGTCTAGTTGTTCTGATGTGCAGTGCTCTGTAGTGTCGTTTTGAGGGTAGGAATTGAAACAGTTTATGTTCAGGATGTGAGGGGTCTGTAAATATTTCACAGCCCTCTTTTTGACTCTCACATTATACAGGTCCTCAATGGAAGGTAGGTTGGTAGCAATTGTTTTTTCTGCAGTTCTATTATCTTCTGAAGTCTATGTCTGTCTTGTTGGTTGCAGAACCAAATCAGACAGTTATAGAAGTGCAGATGACAGACTCAATAATTCCTCTGTAGAACTGGATCAGCAGCTCCTTGGGCAGTTTGAGCTTTCTGAGTTGGCACAGAAAGAACATTTTTTGTTGTACTTTTTGATGACGTTTTAGATGTTAACTGTCCATTTTAGATCTTGCAATATCGTAGAACCTAGAAATTTGAAGGTCTCTACTGTTGATACTGTGTTGTCTAGTATTGTAAGAGGTGGAAGTATGGAAAGGTTTCTCCTAAAGTCTGCCACCATTTCTACAGTTTTGAGTGTGTTCAGTTCCAGACTGTTCCGGTCGCACCATGAGACTAGTTGTTCAAACTCCCATCTGTACGCGGATTCCTCATTGTCTCAAATGAGACTGGTCACTGTTGTGTCCTCTGCAAACTTCAGTAGTTTAACAGATGGATCATTAGAGATGCAGGCATTGGTATACAGAGAGAAGAGAAATGGGGAGAGCACACAGCCTTGGGGGCCCCCTGTGCTAATTGTACAGGTATCTGATGTGATCCTGCTTAGCTTCACCTACTGCTTCCTGTTTGTTAGGAAGCTTGTGATCCACTTACAAGTCTGTTCAGGTATCTGTAGCTGGTTTAGCTTCGTTAGAAGAGTGTCTGGAATGATGGTATTGAATGCTGAACTAATGTCTACAAAGAGGACCCTTGCGTAGGTCTTCGGAGATTCAAGACGTTGTAGAATGTAATGCAGAGCCATATTAAGAGCATCATCTGTTGATCTATTTGCTCGGTATGCAAATTGCAAGGGGTCTAACAGCAGATCTGTGATGGTTTTCAAGTGGGACAGCACTAGCCTTTCAAAGGTTTTCATGACTAGAGATGTTAAAGCAACTGGTCTGTAGTCATTCAGTTCCTTCATGGTGGACTTCTTCGGCACTGGGATGATAGTAGAGCGTTTGAAGCAAGAAGGAACATAGCACATCTCTAGCAATTTATTGAAGGTACGGGTGAAGATGGGGGCCAATTGGTCAGCACAGACTTTTAAGCAAGAAGGAGTTATCTTGTCTGGGCCTGGAGTTTTTCCTGGCTTCTGTCTGTGAAATAGGTCCTGTGAAATAGATCCACTTCCTTTTCTGTGATCACTAGGGGTTGTGAACAAAATGGGATGGGGTCAGTTGTAGGAGAATTGGCTGTTGTTGGTGTGTCTGAGATGTGGGTTGCGGAGATAGGTGGCTGTAGTTTCCTTTCAAACCTGCAGTAAAACATGTTCAGGTCATCTGCCTGTTTTTGTTTGTTAGTTTTTGTTTACATTTATATCCCGCCCTTCTCCGAAGACTCAGGGTGGCTTACAGTGTGTGTGTAAGGCAGTAGTCTCATTCTATTTGTATATTTCCAAAGTCAACTTAACAGGAAATCAACCTGTTGCTGATTTCCTTCAGCTTGGGAAGGAGATTTGCCATAGCCAGTGATATTTTTAAGAGTTTTCCACATGTTTTCTGGTTCATTTGTTGAGAACTGATTCTTTAGCTTTTCAGAGTAGCTTCTTTTTGCTGCTCTGATCTCCCTTGTTAATACATTTCTGGCCTGATTTTACAGCATTTTATCACTTTTTCTGTAGGCTTCCTCTTTGGAATGACATAGCTGCTTAAGTTTAGCTCTGAACCAAGGTTTGTTGTTACTGTATAATCGCAAGTTCCTGGTGGGTACACATAGGTCTTCACAGAAGCTGACATATGATGTTACAGTCTCTGTGAGTTCATCTAAGTCTGCAGAGGTACTTTCAAAAACATTCCAATCTGGGCAGTCAAGGCAGGCCTTTAGCTTTAACCTTACCTCCTCCATCCAGGTCATCACTGATTTAATTGCTGGTTTTGTGGTTTTAAGTCTTTGCCTGTAAGCAGGTACAAGGTGAATCATGCAATGATCAGTGTCCCACAGCTGCTCGTGGTAAGGACCGATAAGCATCTTTTAGTGTTGTATAACAATGATGTAAAGTATTCTTGCCTCTAGTGGGACAATTTTGTATTTTCTGTGTTGTACAAAGCTTTATGGGTTTGCTGGCCAAAGCAAATTGATAATTATGTAATTCTTTTAACAGCAGTATGTTTTGGCAATGATTAAACACAGCACACAGTAATAATTTGGCTACTGCATTTTGCACTGGCTTTTATTTTCAGATTAAAAAGACCACCAAAAGTCACTGGGAATTAAAAATATAAATTGCTGTTGTTAATATTTGCAACAGCCTGACATTACGATAATGGAGTGTGAGTTTGCCAGTGTGAGGATCCCTGATACTAACTTATCCCTATATAAGAACGGCCACAAGTAGTCTGTTCTCTGATACCAGCTTCCTAACTTCTAGTAACAATAGTAATTCTGCAATTAGACTGCATATCCCATCAGAACAAGAAAGCTACCTATTTCTCAAAGCCATGAAGAACCTATCTTTAAGACTTATGGTACATCTTAATTAACATATAGTCTCCGCTTCTTATTCTGTCTGTCACTACGTGGTACAACATTGACTTATGATTTTCATAACTTGTCTTAATGCAGATGGAACAAAAATCTGTTCTGCTTTGTTCGTTTGTTTGTTTTTAAAGGTTTTCTCCCATGCCAGTGCATCAGTTTCAAACTGATTATCACAAGCTTGGTATGAACTTTCAGAGGTGAAGAGGATATCTTATTTAGCTTTAAAAAAACAAAATCTGGAACAGATATATGTAAAGTAGTCTGACCTTTAATCAAGTATAGAGAGCATGATACAATTTTCTTGAAGAAATAAAGCATATTTACCATCCTTGGCTGTAATTGGCCCTGTTCGCAGCATTTTTCTTAAAAAGAGAAAAGGCCAATGCTTTTAATAGTAAGAAACCCCTATTCCATTTGCAGAGCGTAATAAGCAGTGGTGGGCTGCTGCCGGTTGTAACAACCGGTTCACCCAGCACCAAAAATGTGAGCATGCGTGGTTTTCCACACATGCGCACGGCTTCAGAAACATGGCACTATAAGATGGGATAGCGTCAGGGTGGGTGGGCAGGGTCAGAACTACCAGTTCTCCCGAACCGGTCTGAACCAGCAGCAGCCCATCTCTGATAATAAGTATGTTTGGATATTTATCCTCTATAGGGTTTTTTCTTTCAACTTCTTGCAGCAATCTTTTGCTATTTCATTGTATTATTTGAGACTGAGTTTTATTTCCATGAGAAATGTTCTCTCCTTCAATATACATCTTTTAAAAAGAGAAAGAGAAAAAAGAGAGAGAGAGCAAATGGCTGCCTTCCCTCTGAAAAAGTATTTTCCCTGTCTAAGCTGACTGAGAATGTCTGTGAACAATTACAATTGGGGTTTGTGAATTTTCAAAAATAAGTCTAGTTTAGAGTTTATAAAGTGTAAAATGTTACTTCTTCCTTTTTTTCTTTCTCCAATCTTGCCTTCTTATCTTCAGTAACCCCTGGGGAAAGCAGCAAAACCTGGGGACGCAGCTCTGTGTTCCAGAAAGACGAGGAAGGAGAAGAAGAAAAAAGAGGCCAGAAGAAAAAGGGTCGGACATGGGGGCCAGGTTCTCTTTGCAGCAAGGAGCTAACATCAAGTGAGGATGGGTAAGAAACACATCTGCTCCTGTGTCATGAGTTTTCAGTGTATATCTGGGTGGTTATATATATGTATAGAGAGAGCTAGTTTGATATACTAGTTAAAGGCATCAATCTAGAAATCGGGAGACTGTCAGTTCTAATCCTGTCTTAGGCACAAAGCCAGCTGAGGGACCTTAAGTGGGTCACACACTATCAGCACTAGGAAGAAGTCAGTGGCAAACCATTTCTGAAAATCTTAACTATTGTGACCCAGGCTCAAGTAGGTAGTAGAAAACTCAGTCAGTGTAAAAACAAACAAACTTTATTATACAGCTGAGAATTAACTCATTCTCAGTGTAGTTCCACTAAACTAAAGCAAATTCCTCCCAACACAATTCCTCAGTCCTATCACAACCTTGGTCCAATTAGGCAACCTGCCAAAGGCCTTTCTTGGCAAAAGTTCAGAAGACACAGATACAAAACAAATGCAACAAGACAAAGCTATCAATGTTGTTTTCCGGCAAAGAGCCCGAATGCTGTTGCTGGTCTTTTAAGCCTTATGGGAGGGGCCAATCATCTCTTGGCCCTATCCCGAGTTGTCCTCTTTGCTTGAGCTACTCTTGCCTGTGGCAGCTCTTCTCATGCGTGCATTAGGAACATGCTCCGCCTGTTCCTCTGCCTCACTACTGTCAGCCTCTGGAGGCTCTGGAGTCTGCACATCACTCCCTGATGGCCCTGGCCCCACCTCTGCCTCCAATGCAGAGCCCTCATCTGGGCCTTCCCCAGCCTCCAGGACTAGCCCATGTTCTTCCTCAGCCTCATCACTGTCTGACTCCATTGCTAGCTCTGCTGGCTGATGGCGGACCACAACACTTACCAAGAAAAACCTCCAAAGAATTGTAAAGGCAGTTTGATATCTTTTAACACAGTGGCCCTCAAGCTTTTGGGCACCAGGGACTGGTTCCGTAGAGAGAGGTTTTTCCACAGACCAGAGGGGGCATGGTTTTGCATGCCACCTGCATGCCGCAAATGGGGCTATGCTTGTTGTGTGGCCCAGTTTCTGGCATGCCCTGGACCAGTGTTGGGCCATGGAGTAGGGATTAGGGACACATGTTTTAACAGGTAGCTGTAAAAAGTACTCTCAGAAACTTATGATTTGAATTTTCATCAGGCATAAAGTGAAGAAGATATGTTTCATAACCTTTTCTTGGTATCCAATTTCATGGAAATGATTGCTGGGCAATTTCCTAATTTTTTAAGCTTTGGAAAAGTGATATAATAATCCTATCTATCAGATTGGAAAAAGAATATTTTCAGAAGTGGTGATCTTCCATTTACAACCACACTGGGACCAGCATTTTCACTGTAAATTGTTGTGGTCTTCAATCAGGTCAGACTTGATTTCACAATTATTTTTACCGTGGTTGTTAAGCAAATCACCATGGCTGTTAAACAAATCACGCAATCATTAACAAAAGTGCATTTTTTGCTGAAAGTAGGCAAAAAAGTTCACAGATTGTGATCACATAACTGAGGGAATGGTGCAACGATGTAAAGTGCAAGTACAAGTCAGAAGTCATGCCTTCTGAGGTTATTGTAATTTCAAATGGCCATTTAAAAAATGGAAATAAGCTGAGGATTACCTGTAAAAATAAACCTGCCCTGTACTTTTTTTTGACTCGGGAAGAAACTTACTGGTGGCCCAGGTCAGTGAGGCTAAAACATACAGAAATGTGCAGAAAGCAAAGAAGTGTCTCTCTGCTCATAAAACTATGAGCAGTGGTAACACATGAGCATATCTCTATATTTACAATATTTATTTATTTATTTATTTATTTATTTATTTATTTATTCGTATTTCTATACCGCCCTATCTCCCTAAGGACTCAGGGCGGTGTACAGCCATATAAAAACACACAACTATACAAAATAAAACATTCATCTAAAAAACTTATTATAAAGGCCAAATATTTAAAATAAGATATAAATAATAAAACCCAATTTAAAACCAAAGCTAAAATTTAGTCATTTAAAAATTTAAAACCCTAGTCCAGTCCTGCGCAAATGAATAGATGTCATTCATTCCAAACAAATTATCTGCATTATATTAGTGGGAGGAGCCAAGATCAGACACTTTGATGAAAAATGTGAAAATAGTCATGACTCAGGCTCTACTCCTTTTATATGTGTGTGCAAATTATTTATTTTTATTTTATTTAAGTTGGACCTCTCTTGACTCCTCCCAACTCTGGGCAGCTTGCATTATAAAAAACAACACATTTCCCAAAGCATGTAACAACATATGGCAGAACATGTCAACAAAGCAAATACATCTTGCACCCACTAAGGGTTTCAACTATCCTAGATCAATGCCTGGAAGCCAGGCAGGTTCTTGAGACCCTCTTGAATACTACCAGGGTGGGAGTCACCGAGATCTCAGAGGAAACCTCATTCCACAAAGTAGTGTCATGAGATGCAAACAAGAGGCTACAACTAATGTTGCAGTGGTACAGTGTTTCATTCACCATTTGCCTATCCCCTTATGCCCCATCAGATACATTTGGATTTAGCATTATTTCTAAGAATCTGTAGTAACTTTAAATGAATTGACTGAGATTTTGCTGAAGCTTTATAGATAATGTTCTAGGAAACTAGAGGAAAGACTGAAAGGTTTTCCACCATCCTTTAGTAAGTAGTTTGATGATTACTATGGAATATCAGTCACTTTTGACATGTCAGCTGATTTGGCTGCTCAAGTAGGTGGGTGCAATCATTCAGGTATTAATTTGCATTTTAATTGTGTCTTCAAAATATTTTTAAATTACCAGTTTATTTTTTAAATCTTATTAGTAACCATAAATTCACTTATTTAGTGAAAAGGCAGATTATAAATTCAATAAATAAGCATTTTTGTTATTTTAGTCCATTGTCCTTGTCAACAAAGCTGTATTGATCTTTGGTATATTAATTTTCAGTTCCATGGTCTTCACTGCATGATATAATCTTTTGCTACAAATCATTCAGATTCTCAGCCAACATGATTTGTGGACTCCTTGGTACTTTTTGAGCTTGGTTTTTTTTCATGCAGACATTTCATTACCTTACTAGATAATACCATCCATGCTAGTGAGTGTGGGATTTGTTCCCTATTTATATACAGTAGCTTGCCATTCCAGAGCTGGTAAGGGTGAGGTTTTCTCCGTGTCATTTCTTGATTAGGGTATTGCTTTTTGCTTGATTGCTTAACTGGTGCTAATCCCTGCTTATCTGGATGTGGACTTTAAACTCCACACTCCATAAAATGTTCCAAAATTTTGGCCTGTTCACTTTATCATATTCTTTCCCTATATATAGAAATGCATAGTAACATTTCTTTCTCACTTTTAGCTTAGAGCCATTCTTTTTTTTTTTTGGTCTCAGGTAGACTTTTTAATTTGTTTAGGCATTCCAAAATCTTGAATAAGTGATATCATTATCATCATCATCATCATCATAAATGCTGGTTGACTGAAATAAAAATTACATTGGGTTTTATTAACAAATTAATTATGTTGAGGTTTTAGTGTATTGTATTGTACTGTACTGTATTCTACTGTATTGTATTGTTGAATTTTGCTAATCGTTTTGTTCTCATAACTGTAGATTGTTTCAGGGGTTATGTGCTAGGGAAAATCTCATAAATTCAAATTAGTAACTGAGATGAATTTCATTTTTAATGTATATTCTTTAGAATGTCAAGTAATTTTAATGTTTAATCTATAGAGTGTCAAAATGGACAATAGAAAGCAAGCAAGCTCCTGCATTTATTTAGTTTTTCTTCTCTATATTTTAGCCTAAAGTCCCTGGCAGATGGCGCTAGACAGTGGTCATCTAGTGCTCCAAACCTTGGAAAATTCCAGCGAACAATAGTCCCTTTTCCTGGGTTTGCAAGCCTAATAGAGATGGGTAAAGTACATGTTAAATTAAATGTATTAAATGAATAGCATGTTGCTTTATTTCATATTTGTGATAAAGAAACAAAAGCCTCTCAAATATCTCTAATGATTTTTTTAAGGCTCCCCTTAGCAAGTCTGTTTACCTCAATGGCCAAGTTGGGACATATTTAGCTCCCCCATTCCCCCAGAACTGTCACACTTGTTAAAAATTTGGGGTCCTTGGGGGAAAAAATTGATCAAAGCCTCTGAATTGGGCACAGAAATTAAACTAATTTCAAATAAACATTTTAAGAGCATATGATTTCAGATGTTAGTTCCCTTTTCCAGTTTAGAGGCTATATTTTAGTGACAATCCTGTAGATATAATTTTAAATCAAATCTGGAGTTTGCCAAAATAGCATTCATTATTATTCGTTTCATTCCAGGAAATGAAGTGGAAACACCAGGTTGTGTGTGTTCCTAAGCCCCTCTCAACAAACTTGGATCAATTAACACAATGTATCATAGTTTTGATTCACTGCAGGGAATTCAGCCTTATCTATAACATGTGAACATCCCCTCTATCCTAGATAATCGCCTGCAAAATACAACTTTCTTAGAACTGTTGTCTTTTAAAAGATACATGAGTCAGTATAGTTGCATAAGAAAGAATAAGAGGATTTATCAATTCAAAGGTAGCTTTTGAAGTGCTTCCTTGAATGAAGAGTATTCCAATATTTTGTATTCTTATTAAAATTAAAATTCAGATTTCTATAGTTTTACCATGTTTCAAGATACGCACACATGCAAAGTTAACCAATACGTATTTATTATATCAATATTAAAAAATTGTGTGTGTGTGTGTGTGTGTGCATCTGTATTTCAGACAATGAAGACAACGATTCTTTGAACGATACAGAGAGCAAGTTGCAGCAATCTCCTGGATTTAACCAATCATACCTCTGCATCCCGTTTCAAAAGAATGATGACTGGGATACCCATTCGAGCGATCCAAATGAAGAGATTACTCCAGTGAACTCTTGCACAAGCACTCCTCAGCTCACTCCCACCAACAGCCTCAAACGTGGTGGCTCCCAGTATAAACAATGTCAGTTGGCCTTTCTAGGCTGTGGGGCTGTGTTGGCTGCTGCTGGCCTAGGTTTTGATCTTTTGGAGGCTGGCAAGTGCCAGCTGCTAGCCCAGGAAGATCAGGACATGTCCAAGGAAGAGAAAAAGAAACGGGAAAGTATCTTCCAACGGGCTGGTCTATCTCGGAGGAGTACTAGCCCACCTTCAAGGAAAATCTTCAAGAAAGAAGAACCCACATTCTTGTTAGGTGAACCATCCAGTTCTCTGACTCTACTCTCTTTGTCTTCAATTTCTGAATGTAACTCCACCCGTTCTTTGCTTCATTCAGACAGTGATGAAATTGTGGTATACGAGATGCCTGTTAGCCCTGTGACAGTGAAGGCTCCCTTGCCAGTAGTTAGTAACCCACTAGTTAATATCCGAGTTGAGAGATTCAAACGGAATCCCAACCAGTCTTTGACACCTACACACGTGACTCTTTCTTCTGAAGCTCAGCAACAGAGGCATAGGCGCACTCCCTCGGATGGTGCCATAAAACTGGCTGATCTCGTTCCTAATGGAGATTCTTCCAGTAATTGTCCACCAGGAGTGCTGGGAACAGGTAGGTTTTCCTTCTTCATTTTTATATTCCATATGAAGTGAGAACATAAATGTCCCTGCCACTGCATTTCTGCAACAATTGTTGATTTTGAAGTAAGATCGAAGGGCAAAAATAAGCTATTTTTGTGCAGACAGTTGGAGCAGTAGAGAAGACTCACAAGAGATGCTGAAGGAAAGAAGGAAACCTTTATCCAATCTCTTTTCATCTTTCCTCAAACTAGAGGTTTATCTTTTTCTTGTAGCTTCTGGGTCTAACTTCCATTCCTATTTTGCTTCCTTTTAGCATGATTTTACTTCTTGCACACACTTTTCTGTGCTTTAAAAGGAAATCCTACAATTACTATTTTATCATTTCATCTCTTCTTTAGTGTTTCTAGTGTTTTCTTCTACTCAAGATTGCTTCTTTATTTTCCTGAAATATATGTCCTGCCAAAAGATAAAATTCCCTTGTGAATTAACCAAACTGAGCTAATATGACTAACGAGCGACACTAAAAATTACTCAGATGAATGAATGTGCATATATTTTATTGTGGCATAAATATGTTTCCTGCTTCTTAATTAAGATAATATATTATCTTAAAAGCAAATGATAAATATTAGACTTACTGTGGACACCTAAAATTTTGTTAAATCTCAAGGAAGCTATTTCATTCTTTGGCACAACTACATTGTGAAAATACCAAAACTGTTTGATTTCTTGGGAAATGTTTTGACTGATGAGTTTAGCAAAAATCTGTTCTCTTCATATAATAATAATAATAATAATAATAATAATAATAATAATAATAATAATAATAATAATAATAATAATAACAACAACAACAACAACAACAACAACAACAACAACAACAACAACAAAACCCTCCAACTAAAAAATAAAATAAGACAACTGAAATACAGAATAACGAGTAGTTGGGCAGCACAAAAATAACAATGTTGCCTGCTTTGAAGCTTGTTCCAAGAAGCAGCTACTACAAGTATTAAAAAATGCCAATACTGTATATCAAATATAAGCACCAGTTCACTGCAAGAAACAAACCAACTGATGTATAACACAGCTGCAGTTTTAACTGAATAACTTAAATGCAACAAGAAAAAAAGCAACTAAAACCCAGTAAAATGGAAGATCAGGTTGGGAAATAAAGTCAGGGTGCTTAGATCAGATGCAAGCAACCTAGAATGCTAGAACGTGAAAGAAAAGACGCTGAAGAATAAGAAGGCCAAAGAATACTTGATCAAAAAATATCACCTAGAAATAAGGAAAATCAAGAAATCATGGAAATAATAAAGCAGCAAAGAATAGCCATAGCCAAGAAGATCAGCAGACATGAGGTTCACGTTTGCTGCCTTGAGTTATTTGTAAAATTGATAAAAGTGGAATATAAACAAACAAATTGCACACTATAGTCAGATCATAAATGTTTCTACCAGTTCATCCGTGGAGAGACTGCAGTGAATCACTCAATACCTAATGATAAAGAAACATTGCAGTTCTGGGTGCAGCTATGGGACAATCTAAAAACAAAAGAAAAAAAGAATGCAGCTTGGCTAAAGAAGGTGGAAAGAAAAAATAGAAGCTGAAATGAAAGAACTTGTAAGAGTAGCAGAAATTATAGAGAAAAGGACAAGGAAACTCAAGAATTGGTCAACACTAGATGAAAATGAAATGCATGGTTTTTGGTTGAAACAGCTGACTGGTCTGTACCTACACATTGCCAAACAATTTAATATACTGCAAGGAGGTGAAATTAAAGATTGGTTAAAATTCAGCAAAGCTTACTTGTTAATGAAAGATTCAGCAAAAGGGGCAGCACCATTATGGACAATTAGCTACCTGCCAACAACTTTGAAAATGCTAACTGGTATGGTAGTTGATGCAGTCCAACAGCATCTACTTGAAAACACACTCTTGCCACCTGAGCAGAAAGGAAACTACCTGAACAGTAGAGAAACAGAAGATCAGTTCCTAATTGAGAAGATGATTTTTGGAAAACTGCAAGAGAAGGAAGTCCAACTTGAATGTTGCAAGGTTTGATTACAAGAAAGCATTTGACCCCCTGCCACATGATTATATAATCAAGTTTCTAGAAATATAGAAATCAGTAGAAACATCACAAACTTTGTGCAAAGATCAATGCAGGGGTGAAATGCTCCCGGATCGGACCGGATCATTTTGAGCTGCGACTACATTTAATCTATCTGATTAACGACGTCCTCCACCATTGCCAGCGGAAGCAACAACGTGATCTCCTGGCAGCCCTGCAAAAAGTGGTGGTGCCCATTTACTGCACTAGCTTCCTGGCTGTGGAGGAGGACAAACAACAGAAGATTGCCAGGCTCCTTCAGCTGTGGGAGAAAAATGGCTACTTTGATGAATCGATTATCCAGCAGCTCCAGAGTCCAGCCCTTGGACTCGGGCAGTATCAGGCTACTCTGATCACAGAATATGCCAATGTTGTGCAGCCAATTCAGGTTGCATTTCAGCAGCAGATTCAGAATTTGAAAACGCAGCATGAGGAGTTTGTCAGCAGCCTCACTCAACAGCAGCAGCAGCAGCCGCCGCCACCACAGATACAAATCCCCCCACTGGAAAGTGAGGTGAAACCAGCTCCTCCAGCCTTAGCCCCTCCTCCAGCTACTTCCATTACGCAAGCAGATGAAGGGAAGGCTCAGCTGCCCCTTGCAGGCTCCACAGAATACGAAGCCACTGGAGCTGGGCCCCCTGATCCTGCTGCAGCTGGACCTCGTGGACCTGGGCCTCATGATCACATTCCTCCCAATAAGCCGCCCTGGTTTGATCAGCCACATCCTGTCACACCTTGGGGCCAACAGCAGCCCCCCGATCAACCTCCATTCCCACACCACCAAGGTCCTCCCCACTGTCCTCCATGGAACAGTAACCACGAGGGGATGTGGAATGAACAAAGGGAGCCTGGCTGGAACAATCAGCGTGAAGCCCCCTGGAACAACCAGCCAGACCCATCCTGGAATAATCAGTTCGAAACCCCCTGGAACAACCAGCATGAGCAGCCGCCATGGGCCGGGGGCCAGAGAGAACCCCCTTTCCGTATGCAGAGGCCACCTCACTTTAGAGGGCCTTTCCCTCCTCACCAACAGCACCCTCAGTTCAATCAGCCTCCTCACCCACATAACTTCAACCGCTTCCCACCTCGCTTCATGCAGGATGACTCCCCCCCGCGGCATCCCTTTGAACGGCCTCCATATCCCCATCGCTTTGACTATCCTCAGGGAGACTTCCCTCAAGAAATTGGACCACCTCACCACCACCCTGGGCACCGCATGCCACATCCTGGAATAAGCGAGCACCCTCCGTGGGGTGGGCCACAGCATCCTGACTTTGGGCCTCCTCCCCATGGCTTCAATGGACAGCCACCTCACATGCGCAGACAGGGGCCACCTCACGTTAACCACGACAATCATGGCTGGTAGTTTGGTGATCCGGTAGTGATGGTGGAGCAAAGCTCCACCCACTCGCCCAGGGCGTCTTACTTCCTGGTTTTAAACAGGAAGTAATGTGTTTTTTACCTTCTGCGCATGCACTTCCGAACCAGTAAGGAAGGTAAGTAGATTTCACCCCTGGATCAATGTCGCCATGCAAGACACAATTCCTGGTCAAGAATGATAGAGTGGGAGAGGTAAATATCAACAGAAAAATCTTTCAAGAAGATCACTTTTTGCAACTACTGTTTGCCATTTCAAACAGAAAAAGTCAGCCCATGTCTATCAGACATCAAAAACATCTGTCAAGCTATCCCACCTGCGCTACATGGACGATCTGAAGCTACAATATATGGAAAATCAGCATCTGAAATAGAATTGCTGCTAAACACTATCAGTATATATAACCAAGATATTGCCGTGGAGTTTGTGCCACCCTTACCATCAACAGGGTAAAAATAGTGAAAACTGAAGGAATCAAGATGCTCCATGGAAATAATTTCAAGCACCTGGATGAAGAAGATCACTACAAATACACGGGCATCCTTCAAGCTCAGAAGGTCAAGCCAACTGAAGTCAGGAAGAAAGTTAGAAGGGAATACGTCATGAGAGTGAAGAAGATCTTAAAGTCCAAACTTAGTGGAGGAAATGTCATCAAGCCAATTAACAGCTGGGAAATTCCAGTTATTAGATATACAGCCTTGGACAGGAAGATCAGAAAAATAATGACAATGAATCGTGCCCTTTATTCACACAGCAATGTTGACAGACTGTTATTTACAAGGAAAATACGTGGGCATGGACTCTTACAAATATATCAGACAACTGAAGAAGGAAAAAGGGCAATGGAAGAATATCTGATGTTGAAACTAGTATACCATACTATTACCAAAAGTAACAGGTGCCTTGGGTGCAATACCAAAGCATCTGGAGCACCACTTGAATGCCAATCATATTGGCAAAATCGCACAAGTCAATTCCAAAAAACAGCTTTACTTGAAACAGCTTACATCCTACGACAATTACCTTTTAACGCCATCTAAAAATATCTGCCTATCTCAGGTTTTGAAAATAACCTGATAGGTGGATAAAAATGCCAAATCCAATCTAAACACCTGGCTAATTGTGTGCTCCACCATAATAATAATAAATAATTCTGTGCCAGCACTGAACATGACATTATTTCAATTTACAATTTCTAAGGCTGCAAATATAGTTAGCTAGTTAGAAGCTTTCTAGCCATGCCCATGCAAATAATACTGTGTCACCCTAATTTTGTCCATTTTCTTAACATATATATTAAAATGCATATTACAATAAAGCATAAGGGTTATGATAAAATAAAAACTTCATCTTCTCACAAATACTATTTTTTCCACTTAGCTATCAGTTTGTCATTTCATTGCATAAAACTAATATCATAACTCAGTTATTCTAAAGTTATTCTGGGTATATTAAGTAGGGGGAAGGTTCTATAATTCCTGCATTTAAAGAAAAAATAAGTATGCTTCACTGTTAATACTATTTTAAAAACATAATTTTAATTTAATTAAAATTTTAAATACTTTTTAAATTAATTACAGTTGCAAAGAAATAGCTTTCTTTAAAGAGTTCACAAACTTTCAAAATAAATGGTCTGTATATAATCAATTTATGATATAATATATGATTATATAATATAATCTGGATATAATCAAAAAGTCCTGTCTCCTGAAAGAGACCTGAAATTAAATCTCTTCCATTTCTTTCTTGTCTTTTCTAAGTGATTTAAGTCAGTTCAAACTACACCAATATTATATACTACATACATACAATATGCCGTGTAGCAGTGGTAGGTTTCTACCGGTTCGTCCCAGTTTGGGCAAACCAGTAGTGGTGGTGGCAGGAGGCTCCGCCCAGACATCATCATGGACGTTCTGCACAGGTGCAGAAGGTGCTGCGCATGCGCAGAAGCACTATACGCGAGTGAAGCAAGCACACACATGTGCGCGTTCCTGGTTCCGAACCGGTAGCAAAGGTAAGTGGAACCCACCACTGCTGTGTAGCACTTTAGTTTCCAAGAGAAGAAGGTGATCCAGCAAACATGGAGGTAGTAGGTAGCACCCATTGGCTGTATGAAACTAATAACGCCATTTCCCAGCACCTGTTCTTTGCCGCTGCAAAATAGTCCTGGAAAAAGACATACTTGACTTAAGGAATGCGACTTAGTGCAATGGAAGAGCCTTTCCAAAGCACTTTTTTTCTTTTGAACTTTCACAATCCTGTCATGCATTTGGTCAGATAGGATTCTAAACAATGCATGATAGAATCACTGCCATTCACATAACTTATATCCTGCTGATGCAGTGATGGGATTCAGCCAGTTCACACCACTTCGGGAGAATCAGTTGTTAACTTTCTGAGCAGTTTGGCAAACTGGTTGTTGGAAGAAATCATTAGGGCAGAGAACCAGTTGTTAAATCCCTTGAATCCCACCACTGTGCTGATGTACATAATACGCAAATAAATACTAATAACAAAGATAATTAAAGATAATAATGAAATAATTAAAGATAATAATTATAATTAAGATAATTAAAAATAATAATTAAATAATAAATAAATAAATAAATGCCTACTCTTAAGAAACCGTGTCAGTTTCCAAATATAGTTAAAAAACAATTTAAACTTCAAGAGACACAGAGGCCGATTGTAAATAGACACTGCATCTTTGTTTGGAGGAAGCCTCATTTGAACTGTGAAATTACTGTTAAAAATGAGCTTTTGAGCAAAAGTTCCACCTTCCAACCATAGCACACCTGTGTGCTACCCTGAAATCTAGATGCTAGAATAGCAATAGTATTCTAGACACAATAAGAATTAATGACAAAAAAGTTACTATTTTATTGTTTTTGTTTTAAGTTGCTTTTATTAAAGCAGTGGCTAATCTCCGCAGAGTTGTAGCCAAAAAGTTGTTTTGTATCTTCATAAATAAAATTTGTTCCAAGCAGTGCTAAAGCAATGAGGCATAAAAATAGTCTTCCATTCCAACTAAAACACTAACAGAAACCTTTTCTTTTCAATATAGGTGGTGCTGTTCTCTGACTTTTACCATCTATAAAATTGGTTTTAAAGTTTAGTGCTAAGTGGTCCACATTGGAAAAATAATTTCAGCGAAGGAGACATAACACTGCATGTTGGGAATATGGTGACCTTGTAACCTTCTTATACTGGCATTTGCCATGCAGATTTGCTGGGGTCAGCATAACAGTCACCGTAGCTCCTATGTGAACTGAATCCTCCCTCTGTCTAATACACCCTTTATATACTAAATGATCCCAGTGCCTCATTTCATCAGTGCTGTCTAACTGGTTGGTTTCTCTTTCTTCTCTCTCTCCCCCTTCCTTTCTTCTGTTTGTGATTTTTTTTCCTGCTGAGAGAATAGGTATAATAAAAACTCCCAGTCCAAGTCAGGGTCCAAATGAAGTCCCTCGTCTGCCAGATCCCAACCTCATCTTCCCTCCAACCCCCAGGCGTTATAGTGCTCAACAGGATTCCATGTTGGAGAGACCCAAGACCTTGGAATTCCTACCTAGGCCACGCCCTTCAGCTAACAGGCAGCGAGTTGATCCCTGGTGGTTTGTATCCCCAAGTAAGGCTAGGGGTGAATCCTCTGCTAATAGCTCCAGTACTGAAACTCCCAGTAACCTGGATTCCTGCTTTGCCAGCAGTAGCAGCACAGTTGAAGAGCAGTCCACGCTGCTTTCTTTTCGTGTCAGGCTGCCTGAAGAGGAACGGACACTGCTGGACATGGATGTTGAAGGTCAGAATCAGGACAGCACAGTGCCGCTATGCAGAACAGAACTCAGAACGCATAAATCTACAGCATATGAACTCAAGCAAGAATTTTGGTCCTAGCATGAAATCCACAAGGGGCTGGTGAGCTCCTTTTTACTTCAGTTCTACTTCTTGCACTAAGAATGCACTTTCAAGCCAGGTAAAGAAGGAAGTTGGTGCTGAGACCATATTGCATTTCTTGGTCCACTACAGAACTGGTATTGGGGAACCCCGTTTTTTATAGCTGCATGTGGCTGAGCTACACAGAGTTGCTGACACTTTTTCTGTGGTTTCTTGTAGTCCTCGTTAAACTGCAACAAGCAATGCGACGACATATAAGCCCCTCTTCTTGATTTTCAAGAATACTATGATAATTTGCAAAAATAGACACGGTGTTTAATCACTGTTAGAGAGCAGGAAATTATGTAAAAATGTTCCTGCACCAGCACTCTTGTCACCCTTCATGTTGTTTTTCTCTCTCAATGCTCTAAACTAGGGCTGTGTCAAATCTTGGCAACTTTAAGACTTGGGGACTTACAACATTCAGAATTCCCCAATTTGAATTCTGGCAGTTGAAGCCCACAAGTCTTAAAGTTGTCCAGGTTGGGACATTCCTGTTGTAAACTAATTTCTTCTTCTTCTTCTGTCCTTCTCCTTTTCTGTATGCATATGAAACTTCTTTTGAATCTAAATATTGTAGGCATGGGGGATTCTAGGGTATCTGCAGGAAGCCTTCATTTTTTTTCCAGTTGACAGCATTGTGGGTTTTGACATCATTATGCAAGCTCTGCTTCTTATATATTTGCTTGTAGTACAGCTCATATATAAAAGGCGCAAAGTTGCTACTACACCTTTTATCATTTGCCCCCTTGACTCCCCTCCTCACTCTGAGGGGTTTGGTTCCTTATAAATAATGAACTTGCCAACATCATATAAAGCATGTTTTCAACTATATTTAATAATTTCTGTTGAGAGGTAGAGAGCCCTGAGTTTCAAAGTTGCCTATTTTCAAGCTCCTGAAGTCAGCTATTTTGGTTGGGCAAATAAATGAATGCAGCGTTACATTAGGGCTGAATCACCAGTGGGATGTATGTAGTGGGAAGGCTCTGATAGTGGGACACTGATACTTTGATCTAGCCCAGGGGTCAGCAACTCGTGGCTGTGGAGCTGCATGGGGCTCTTTCATCCCTCTGCTGTGGCTCCCAATTGCTGGTCACAATTGATAGGGCTTTCAGTTAGGACAGGTAGAGGAAAAAGGACGCCATGCTAGGAGGAGCCTATGGTGTGGGAATCAGACTTCCAGTCAGCTCCAGAATTGAACGGGGACTTCTGGTTAGGACCTTTGTGGCTCTTTGAGTGTTTAAGGTTGCCGACCCATGATCAAAGCCCAATCATGTAAAAACACTTTTACATCTTCAAAATTACAGAAGATTTGGGATACAATTAGAAAGTGGTATAATTCAATGAAAAAAAAACAGATATAGAATTCTGCATTCCTTGCACAGATTTTGGCGATATTTTTCATGAAAAAGTTATTGACTCCACATGCCTTTTTTTACCTAATCTTCTGACTAGGAGTCTAAAGTTTTGGTACAGATTGGCTAGCCACGTAAGGCAAGCAACATGCATTGATCTCTTATTGCCATATTATATAGTTGGGTCTATTTCTCATTTTTTATTTCAGCTGCTTGTAATATTTGTTTTTTAAAAAGAACTGAAAAAACTAACTCATCCTATACGCTTAGGCTACATATTTAACTTCAGATTTTGAGATGTTTTCTCCCTATTGTAACTATTTTGATTTTTTTTTTGTTTGCTTGTTTTTGTCTGACAATGAGTGGCTACAGTTCCTTACTTTGAACCGTAAGCTGGCCACTTGTGAAGAATGTTATACAAATTTTTGGCACCATTGTTGCCTAAAATCTAAACATGAATTCTGACAATTCAGGCTTAACTTTGCTTGTGCCACCAGTTTCTTGTATGACATCGGGCAAATCAATTTGCCATATGTGCCTCAGTTTCTCCATCTGTACTAATAGCTACCTCATGAAACAGAAGTGTAGACTTACTGTGCAAGTGGGAACTTACGCCCTCGATAGAAGTAAACAATTACGTTAAAAAAAGTTACATATGATGAAAAAATCTTTCTCTTTGTTATAAAGTATAGGCTAGGTAAATCTTGAACTAGTTCCATATCAGTTTATTCATCTAGCTGGGCCTAGAGAATACAATCTTAACAATTAGCATGGAAAAACACTTGCACACTTATATAGTCTGGTGCAATGGCTTGCATCTTTCTAGGGTCAAATACTGCTGTTTTATATGCTTAGCATTTCATCTCCATATTGTTCCAGTTATAAGCATTGGCCAGCCCAGGCTAGACAATTCCTAAGCTGCTAATGGTGGTTTGAACTTTGCTCTCATCATAATTATGTTTGGTCTTGTCTCAATTCAATTTTTTTAAAACAAATGACCGTTATTTGGTATGGCTTTAATGAAGAAGGTGCAACAGAACAATTGGAACTTTGGGGAGAACGCAGGTATTCTGGGCTGTGAAAATCATTTTGTGGGACATTTCATGAAGTGACTGAAGCACCCTCCAGATTCACTATTCAAAATGTCGAGGTGTTGCAGCCTGTTGAAGTCTCAGGGCAGCCATTTTGAGAAACTCCCTAAATTATCTGAACATGCATGTGGGCCTGTTGCTGAGGCAAACTGAATGGTTAATAAACTCTTAGAATCTCCAAACTCTAAATGCATGATTAACATTATAGTGCACATTGCAAAAATTGACTCTAAGAATAGCAAACTTAACAAAAGGCAATTATTTCCAAATGTCATGTATATTATTTCATGTATTGATTTATTTGAATTCCACTTTTTTCCCCCCAAGAATCTCAGGGCAATGTATATTGTCCTCTTCCATTCCATCCCCCATATCTTTGCAATAATGGATAATGTGAGATTTTATTAAAGATCTCTTAGTGAGATTAATATATCTAAATTGGATTTAAACTTCAGTATCCCCAGTTCACGTTCATCTTTCAAACACTATGCCATGAAATATGAATGAGCAGAGAAAGCTTCCAAGAAAGAAGTCAGATTGTCATAGTGGCTCATATGCTTTGTTCTTACCTATAGTATATATAAAATCAGTGGATTTCAGTGTAACCTGACAGGCAACCATTCTATAAGAAGATTACATTTTTAAAAGTGGAGTAATTTTTAAAATCTTATTTCCAATTCCCAAACCTATTTTCAACCAATATCACATAGGAAGTTCTGTACCATTAGCTTTTCAGCACTTCAACACAATATTAACACATGCATGCGTACACACATAGAGAGAGAGACATAGACATACATGTATATGTACATGTACATACATACACACACACATATCCCCAACTCCACCATGTATTGCATTTTGCTTGGGGAAAATTCCAAAATTATTTGCACAACTTCCGTTTATGAATATGCAAATTATTAATATCTATATTTTCATGTCAGGAAAAATGGACTTGTTATCAAGCTGTCCATCTGAGAAAATGCTGTATGCTGGCTAGAGCAGGGCAACTTTAAGCCTATAAGACTTCAACTCCCAGAATTCCCCAGCCAGCTGGGGGATTCTGGGAGTTGAAGTCCTCCAGGCTTAAAGTTGCCAAGGTTGGAGACCCCTGGGCTAGAGAGAACTTTTCACATATACATCCTTCTTTACAAAAAGCAAACAAACTGGAATTTGTGGCATCATAAGCCAACTAAATTATGGCTTGTCACAATGTGCTAAAGCTGGTATTCTATATCATGATTGGGCATATAGGCTATCCATGTTTTCCACATGAATCTTTCATATTCCATACCTATGAGCAAACTATTTCTTTTCTGTAAAGATAGAGTGTGGTCAACTTATTACCCTATAAAATAGCAGAATTTTAGCACACTGTAATGTATCAGTATTATTTAAATGTTTGTTTGCTCTCCAAATCTGAGATTAAATATCTTTAATGGATATACTTTGATTGTTTATCGCTGCCGTCATCACACACGCGCACACACGCACAAGTTTGGTACAAAAAGTTTCGAAGATTGCTGTGCACAGTTGCAGACTATATATTGATTGTGCATTTGACAACTTCAAGAATATTACAGGTAAGTAATCTGTTTCTTCTTTTATATCTTACCACCTCTAACTGTATGTAACGTGTATGTGTGTGTGAGGGGGGCAAGGTTGCTTATCAAATTGACTCCCTTCAATCTATATCTGCTGAAATTTAGAAGTGTAGTTGGGCCAAAATCTACCTGCTGTAATCATAATCAGTCATCTCTGGCTCCTTCTTTTCTCTCTCTCTTGATTGGGTATGGTTTGGTCTTCTTGAAAGACTGCTCACGTGGAATAATTGTACATGTCTGATGTATTTCACAGGTTAGCTCCTGTGGTCTTGCATGCCCTGGTTTGGAATGCGGCCATTTTAGGTTGATGTTAGTTTAGGTACACATAACAAGTGTTTTGCGTGGCAACGTATAGAGGAAGTTGGATCCTTGGTTTCTTCTCATTCAGTCTGGCATGATAAAATCCATTGGGGTTTCTGTCCCAATATGATGTTTGTTAAAATCTTGCTGTAAAGGCTGTAGTACAAGGAAGGTATGTTTTTGTCCCCAGTTCATTGTTACAAGTTTTTGTATGCTAAACACTCTGTGTTCTTCATTTTGTGATAGTGGTTAAATGATGTGGAAGTTTGCCTTTTTGTTTGTACTCAGCGGCAAATTAGGAAAAGGGTGGGAGAGTAATTTTATTTTTTAACAAGTGTTACAGCCTGTTGCCTTTGGAGTTTAAAAATATTGACAGCAGTGACTGATTTGTTTTACTCTTGTGGATTACATTGACAGGTTACGTTTGGTGTAATTTATTGTATTTTGGGTTTTGTCAATGTATTATGTATATATCTTTATTGTGTTTTAATTTATTTTATGCCAGCGAACAAAATGTAAATTGAATAAGCTGATTTCCTTTTCTCTTTTTTTCCCTGAATGTATTGGGGGGAAAAGGTAAACCAAGATGCCAAGCAGGCTTGGTTCAATGGCTAAGATTACCATTGTATTACAGTGTAATGCTATTCTAGGCCTTGTCTCAACATTAGAGCACACTTACTTGAATAAAATTGTTAAACATTAATTACACTATGATATTTTCATTTCTTCACAGAGTATTCTTTAGAAACATTGAAAAGTATCATACTACATGAGTAAACCAATCATTTTCTGTCCCAAATACTACAAAATACAAACCTAAATTTGTTCAGAGAGATTTGGACAAGATAAAGATTATATCATTCTGATTTCTGTCAATATGGGCAATTTCTGAAAATGCTTTATTATGGTCACCAATAATGACCATAATAAAGAATAAAGAATTCTACCAGGTAATAGAACAATTAAACAGATTGCATTTCAAATATCTTTTTTAAAAAATCATAAAATTTTAACTATATCATTGAGGCAACCAAGTCACGTTAGATTTTACAAAATAAAACATCCTTTTGCCACATTCAAGGAAATGGAATCAGCCAAGTCCAACTGAAGTAACTGTATGTAAAATAAATCACTACTCTCTAGTACATAACCAAGTAGGGAATTAAGAAGTAGGCCCTGGCATTCTCACAGCATAATCAGTACCAATGACTGTATAACTATATGACTGGCATTATAACTGACCATCTTAAAAGTTACCATATTTCTATTTGGTCTTCTGGACATGTAAGGATTCTGAATAAAAATGCAGTAGTTGAAAAGAAAATACAGTCAGATAAAAGGCAGCTGAGCTTGCAGGTCGTTGAGCTACTGCAAGTTAAAGCAAATTCTGCCCCAGCTGAATATATCATGGCATTCTGCAAGCTGGTCAGCCATATGTCTACCTGCTGCTGGTGTTGCAACAACTTTGCTGCTAAATGCTCAGCAGCCAGCGTAATCCCATGAGGATTGGAGACATTCCTAAAATTCCTCTCACTGGAAGAGAGTACAAGACATGCAAAATTGATATCAGCCTTATGAGGTAAACCAGACAGGAGACAACCACCAAACGAGTTCTACTCTATTGTAATATATTAACAGTCTTACAAGTCTGAAAGTACATCTCTTCTCCAGGTTTACAGCTCAGGAAACTACGGAGGGTCTCTTTTGAGCCTCTTGCCCCACCCACATTCCTGCTGGGTGCTCAGCTCCCTTTTATCTGACCATTCTCTTGGCTGTCTCTCTTTGCCCTGACTCCCAAGGATATTCGCACATACCATTACGCTTACTTTCTGACTTCCAGACAGAATCACTGGATACTTCTGGTTTGCACTGGCTTCTGCTACCACCGCCATCCTCCCACATGTTTAATGTTACCGATTTCCTTGAATGGCAATGCTTTTAGCTACTTTAAACAGCTTACACAAAGGCGAACATGCTAGTTTTCACAAACATGTGCAAACGTTACTCTTCAAGTACCGGTTTTTCCTGCAAAATAAGACCAGATCTTATATTATTTTTTTGCTCCAAAAGATGCATTAGGGCTCATTTTCCGGTTAGATCTTATTTCCAGGGAAATACGGTACTAAATGTGTCCATCTGGCTGACAATCTTAACTGGGGCTTATTTTTTTGGGTAAGGCTTATATTAGGAGCATCCTGAAAAATCATGCTAGGGCTTATTTTCTGGCTCCCTCTTTTCAGGGAAATAGCTAATACAATAGAGGCATTTGTATTCTCCCTCTCCTCAAGCCTGATCGATCTCTTTACACTGTTTATGCTTTTTCAGGCAGCACCAAATCAAATTGTATGGCGGAGGCATCCTTTTGAATCTGTCTCATAAATTAACAGCCACCACTAGAGGGTGCTGATAAGAATAGAGAAGCCATTTAATTCCCTGATCTAAATCCAGTTCAATGAGCAAATAGCTTCTTCTTTGAAAAACAAAAGCTTGTAAGAATTTGTGTATAATCAGATTAAGAAAGAAATAGCTCACTTTTTTTTTCATCTGGCAGTATATGCTAGTAAGAATATTGGTTCCCTTAATGTCCTATAAAATGATGACAAATGTAATTCTATGAAAGAAGGAAAAAAGTGCCAATTATTTTCAAGACACTTCCTGGTTTAAGCAAAACTCTTAATTCAACCTAGCAGAGCTGTGGTGTTGTTGTTTTTTCCCCCCCTCTAACAATGCCTGTTGCGAAGGTGAACAAATAAAGGTTTGTGGGCAATGCAACCTTCATAAAAAAATATTGGAACAATCGCATACCACTGAATGTTAGCGTTGTGTACCCAGTACATGCAAAATTTATGTGCCGTTTTATGTGACTTTTCTTAATTATGAGAGTAGAGGATATGCTTCTCTGAGGAAGATGCACACCATTTGCAACTGTGGGAGTGGAGTGTTAAAGAAAAGGTTTAGTCAATAAATTATAAGCAAAATCACACAAAATGTTGATATACAATTAATGGGGGGTGTCTTTGAGATAAGACTGCATGCCCCACCCCTGGGCTAATTAATTATGGTTGTATCTTTGGAAGTTTTTTTCCCCTTATAGATGGCATACTGCATTTAACATTGAGATCACATGTTCGAGCCATAAATTAAGCTGGTGCTATAACACTACTGGTTTGATCCAGTGAAACCTAGAAAAGTGGAAATAGAAGCCACACAGGTGTTTTCTTCCTGGAGATCGTTCCCTGAGAATCTGGAAGAGAGGTAAATCAGGAACAATGATTAAGATGCTAATACATTCCTCTTGCTGTAGGAAACAGAAGAGGCAAGCGTACTTAAATAGATGCTCAAAGGTGGATACAATTATAATTGATCATTAGGAAATTTAATTACAAAGTTTACTGATTTTTAAAGCACTGATAGAAAAGGAAATGAATGAACTCAAGAATTAATCCAATTATTTTGGGGGACTAGTGTAACCTTTGGAACAGTACTCAGGAATAAATTCACCATTTGGAAATTACTGACTTTTTTAAAAAATCCTTTTCATTCTATCTCTTCCTCTCTCTATCAACAAACACACAAACAGACAATGGGATCAGGATCATTTGTTCAATTAGAGGTTAACAACATAAAGTACAAAAATATTCCTATACAATAATACAAAATTTCCCATCAATCCCCAAGTGTTTGGATTAATAAATAATCTGTCTTCAGAGCGCCTTTACAGTTATTTCAATTATTTCCAGCTGAAGAATAGAAGCCATTTAATTCCCTGATCTAAATCCAGTTCAATGAGCAAATAGCTTCTTCTTTGAAAAACAAAAGCTTGTAAGAATTTGTGTATAATCAGATTAAGAAAGAAATAGCTCACTTTTTTTTTCATCTGGCAGTATATGCTAGTAAGAATATTGGTTCCCTTAATGTCCTATAAAATGATGACAAATGTAATTCTATGAAAGAAGAAAAAAAGTGCCAATTATTTTCAAGACACTTCCTGGTTTAAGCAAAACTCTTAATTCAACCTAGCAGAGCTGTGGTGTTGTTGTTTTTTCCCCCCCCCTCTAACAATGCCTGTTGCGAAGGTGAACAAATAAAGGTTTGTGGGCAATGCAACCTTCATAAAAAAATATTGGAACAATCGCATACCACTGAATGTTAGCGTTGTGTACCCAGTACATGCAAAATTTATGTGCCGTTTTATGTGACTTTTCTTAATTATGAGAGTAGAGGATATGCTTCTCTGAGGAAGATGCACACCATTTGCAACTGTGGGAGTGGAGTGTTAAAGAAAAGGTTTAGTCAATAAATTATAAGCAAAATCACACAAAATGTTGATATACAATTAATGGGGGGTGTCTTTGAGATAAGACTGCATGCCCCACCCCTGGGCTAATTAATTATGGTTGTATCTTTGGAAGTTTTTTTCCCCTTATAGATGGCATACTGCATTTAACATTGAGATCACATGTTCGAGCCATAAATTAAGCTGGTGCTATAACACTACTGGTTTGATCCAGTGAAACCTAGAAAAGTGGAAATAGAAGCCACACAGGTGTTTTCTTCCTGGAGATCGTTCCCTGAGAATCTGGAAGAGAGGTAAATCAGGAACAATGATTAAGATGCTAATACATTCCTCTTGCTGTAGGAAACAGAAGAGGCAAGCGTACTTAAATAGATGCTCAAAGGTGGATACAATTATAATTGATCATTAGGAAATTTAATTACAAAGTTTACTGATTTTTAAAGCACTGATAGAAAAGGAAATGAATGAACTCAAGAATTAATCCAATTATTTTGGGGGACTAGTGTAACCTTTGGAACAGTACTCAGGAATAAATTCACCATTTGGAAATTACTGACTTTTTTAAAAAATCCTTTTCATTCTATCTCTTCCTCTCTCTATCAACAAACACACAAACAGACAATGGGATCAGGATCATTTGTTCAATTAGAGGTTAACAACATAAAGTACAAAAATATTCCTATACAGTAATACAAAATTTCCCATCAATCCCCAAGTGTTTGGATTAATAAATAATCTGTCTTCAGAGCGCCTTTACAGTTATTTCAATTATTTCCAGCTGAAGAATAGAAAAATCTCCTCTATGCATCACAGTATGGAAAAAAGATGTGTGAAGAATGTGCCCATGTGATGTTTTGTATTGTTTGCTTTGACAGTGATGTGTTTTTTCTCTTGTCATGTGAGATTTATTTTCTGCTCAATTTATCTGCTTTCTGCTTTTTCTGGTTTTTAATTACGGTACATGCCACCCAGAGTGTTGGGGCAGCTCTAGGTAGGTAAGTAGACAGCAGACAATCAATCAATCAATCAATCATCTGGAGAATCCTAGAGTCCCCTTAATTGGCTTAATTGTTGTAAAAAGCCTCTTAACTGTATCTCCTTTTGTTCTCTACGTCTTCAAAGCCACATTATCTGCAAGATTCCAACTAGTGTAGCTCAGCATATTTTGTATCCTGATAAAAATCCATCCAGAGTAACTTCTATGTAATCCAAAAACACAAAGCCTCTGCATGCAGTGTTATCATGGATGGGGACAAAAATGCAGGGGGGGGGACTCTGGCTCTGCTGCCAATTATCATCAGCTGGAAAGATAGAGGATGAAATTAATGTTCTAATACAAGTGACATCAAGGGAGTTACTAAATGTTTCAGATAGAAAAGGTTTGCATTTTGTATTGCTCAGCTAAAAGGTCTGTGTAACTCTGAAGCCTGTAATTCCAGTATGAGCCAAATGCATCCAAGTAAGTAAAGCATGCACATCCTGTCATTTGTCAACCATTTGCTGAATAATCTGTGCAATAATCTGTGCAATAACCAGCCAATCTTATATTTGCTTCAGGATTAGGACCATTGTTACTTTCCTCCCTTGCTATTGAATGATCCTTTCTAAGAGCAAACATCTGGGACTTGTCTCTTGATCCACTAATGCTTGGAAAAACATTTAGCCGGGACTATTGATTCACAACCTTGATAGATCTATAGTTCAAGTAACTTGAGCATGTCAGTGCTCCTTTGCTGCCTTTTCCAAATATTACTCTTTTTAGGAGCGCACAAATATGCTACATGGAAGTATGTTGTAATAATCTAATATTTATAGCTGTGATAATATCGTATGAACCAAATTATTTATCACCCTGCTTTCTTTAGCATGAAATTTTAAAAGTGAACCTTTCGTCAAAGATGCTGAAAATGCTTTGTTTCTGTTCTTGCCCCATAATACTATAGGACAGGGGTGTCAAATTTGATTTCATTGAGGGCCACCTCTGGATTATGTATGACCTCGGAGGGGATGGGTGGGTGGGTGTGTCCATGTGGGCATGGCCATGGTGGGTGTTGCCAGCTTGATATCACTTGTGTTGGGGGCACCTGTGGTAGCCCAGGCAGGGCTGGGGGAGGGATCCACTTATGCTAGTAGTTTGTTTTCGTAGCATTCTGCCGGTGAAAACTGAGCTAGGGGGCCCCAAACAGCCCCCATCCCCCCCGCTCCATTTTCAGCTGTGACAGCCTCTTGCAGCCCTTTGCTGTTGAAAAGGCCCTCCAAAGCTCCATTTTTATTGGCAGAGGCACCACAGGCCAGTCCTTCACTGTTTCCAGGGCGGCCGCATGAGCCACACACACCCGCGGGCCAAATCCAGCCCATGGGGCTTGAGTCTGACACTCCTGCTACAGGACATTCATAGCCAAATTCAGTATAGTTCTCTGATTGGACCCATTAGGAACATTCCAAATCACTAAGGGTTTTCCTTTTCACAAGTGAAAAAAAAATTCTCTTCTTAGGGCAGAGGGGAAGTTGATCTCAGGAGAAATTACATGTTTATCTTTCCTTAGCTATTGGTTGCAATAGCAATGGAAAACCTCCCCAGTATTTTCCAAGATTCAGGATTTCTGAATCTTCTTCTCTTCTTGTCACTCTTAACTGCAAACTAGTGTTGAGGACTGCTTTCTTCTCCATTCCAACCTGGATGGTGGACGCATCTGTATAAACTTTCAATAAAGGAGAATATTTGTAGCTCAGAGTTGAAATAAGGGGTCCTTGGTGCTCTTTGAGCTTGGTTGTAACAGCAGCACTGATGATGTTACCTAGTTTGGATAATGAAACGTCTGCAAAAAACAGCCAAGCTCAGTGAGCACCAAGTACCCCTCATTTCAATCCTGAGCTACAAAAGTCTATTGGTATCACATATGAGCATCAAACGCTTCTGAAAGCATGCAGATGGGAAATATTTGCCTGTATAAAATTGCAGTATATATTTTTTTCAATTTAGAAAATGTATTACCAGATTAGCATTTATATAGATAGCCATTTGATATGCCCAAACCAGGACTATCTTCTAATTGTCTTTTTTCCCCCATCCATATTTAATGCATATGCCCTTCAACGTAACCATAGTACAATTAGTTGTAATATTTGAATGGCCAGTAAATCTTGTATAATTTGTCAAGGAAGGTAAGAGTTTACAATAAAGAATGGCCACATGATGTTCATTTAAACTGAGCATTTCCTAATGTTACAAATATATAATTAAATTTATATATTTGCAGATTGATTAATGGCTAAAGACCTTGTAAAAAAATGGAATTTTGATGTTTTATAGGTTGACCGCAGACCAAGAAAACTTTATGCACAAAAATGGAAGAACACTTTGATTCCCACAATGGATGAATGGCTGCAAAAGTTGATGGAGTTAGCAGAGATGGCATACATATTTTTATTTCTCATGCATTATTTTAGAATTAATGTGGCACACTTAATCATACAAAAAATTAAATTAGGTGTGTTTAAAGATTTCTTATGTTTCAAATAAATTTAAGACACTGAACATTGATGTACATCGGTTCTTTATTACTGTTTCCCTTTTGCCTAAATACCCTTAGTAACTAATCTCCAGATTGCAGAATAAATAACAAGAGGCTTCTGCAGGACTCATTAAGAATGCAATTTCCTTTTAAATGAGAGGCAATCAATGTCATTATCAAATCCATTAACACAAGTATTTTAGCATTTTAGCTGAGTTTTTATGTGTCCTACCTGAGATTCCCTAGAGTTTTTTTTTTTGTTGTTGTTAATTTTATCATGATGTACATTTAAGTTGCTTACTTGTATTTTATTTGGGCAGCAGAGAAGGAAGGACAATATTGTAGATTTGGATTAGATGGATACGGCCTATTCAAGGGTAGGTTTAGTTAGCTGACATTTATTTTGTAGACAGCATTGTCCACTACAGTGGATTATGTAGAACATGGGTGTCAAACTCACATTGTCATGGTGGTGTCAGGTGGTGTGGTTTTTCCCCCTTTGTTAAACTGGGCATGGGCATGGGCGTGGCCAGTGCATGACGCATCCAGCCAGCAGGCCGGGAGTTTGACAGCCCTGACATAGACGATATGGAAGAATACAGTGGACACACATGGAAATATATGAGAAGTGGTGCAAAGAAGTAAATTTTTCCATCTCTTAGTCTATATTCCTCTTCTTTCCAAGCATAGCTGCTTAATGATCACCAATCAGATCTGCCAATATATCCAACCTATTGGATTTAGATTAAAGGTAAAGTTGATAAGTTCTGTTGTTTTCTTAACTAACTGGAGCAATTCAGCTTTCTTTCCTTCCTTTCTCTTTTAGTATGATTTCCCAGCAAAGAGGTTGCCCATCTAGTGTTCATAAGCAGGGGTTCTGGGAGTTGAAGTCCACAAGTCTTCAAGTTGCCATGGTTGGAGACCCCTGTTCATAAGCATGATCTCCTCCTAATCCTTAATGCATATTCTTTTGCCCTTATTTCACCCTAGTTTTACTGCAGAGATAGGAAATTATTTAGTAGCAGAATTGATTGAGTTTTGCTTATAATTCTTGATCATTTTGGCAGTTTGAAAGAGAACATGGCAGCAAAGTATTTTCAAAATCTACTTTTCTCCCTTTATAATGCAAAAGAATCTGAGGTGTTTGTTGAAAGAAGTAAGCTTTTAAAGTACAACTTGGAATCCCATTCTGTCTTAGATTGCCTTTAACAGGAGAAAGCTGCTTTTGCCTACAATAATATATTGGCAGATGTTAATCTACCATCATTTCTTCTCAGAATATTTTGCATTCTGCTTCTGTTTCCAGCTGTGTAAGTGCACTTGAGAACCATTTGGGTTTTGTTAGTTTGTTTGAAGGGACTTCTGAGGAAAAAGGAATAATTCAAAAGTAGCTTTACTAACGGAGACAATATTTTATCTTTTAGAAGCAGGCACTGTTGCTTTTTGTTAATTTTTCGTATTGTCTGATGCCTGGTGAAGCTGCATTCAAAGTCTTCTTTCATTTTCTACTTTGACCCAAATCAATTCAGCATAGTCAAAATACATAGGGCTTCTATTATTTTCTGTTTATAACAATGGGAGCTAAACCAAATTCCTCCCCATTCGCATAGCAAGAAGAACAAGGTTATTGTAGCACATGAATATTTAGGCAAAATAGGTACTCTGGATTATCACCACTTCACCACCAAGGGGCAATTATTTGATACTTAGGCATTTACGTTCTTGTGCCAGTGTGGTGGGTGTGCAAATTTTAGATAGTTGCAAAAGAGAATATCAAGGAGAGACTTCTAAATGTGGCGAAAACTTTTTAAATTATGTTTTAAAATCAGGTGCGGGTTGGCTATTTCATGGTGCGACACTGTAATTAAGAGTTGCAAGTGGATTTAAGATTTCACCTGAAGAACAAAGCACTGTTATTATAGATGAAAACAGACGTGTGTGTGTGTGTGTGTGTGTGTATTCATCTGGCATTATATCTGGTGTATGATGTCACCATAATCAGTGTATCTGAAAGCTCCATCTGTGTTGCTGCCACTTCATCATTATGTTGCATTGTGTGCTGCTTTTGTTCTTCAACTGGCTGGCTGTTTCCTTACTCCCCATGAATTATTCAACTTAAGAGGCTATTCTTACCATTAGCAGCAATCTTGAATCCTTCCAACATGTTTTCCAAATATGTGATGGAAAGCAGTCCCATCAGTGAAACATTTTGATGCTGTTTAAGAAATTTTTAAAACCACGGTGGTTTTATTATTTCTAGGGCCCTGACAGCCTGTTGACAAAAACGGTACCATTTTGGAGGTCTTTTAGGAGACACTAAGAGATGTCATTGTGGATGTATTGTCATTGTCCCTTGCTGTCCCTATTGTCATCAGCCAGGGTACAGTATGTCAGACATAAATATGAATATTCCCCTGTAACTAATAGGCTGTTTGTGGTAGGAGGATAAGTAATGATATATCCTGAATTATACAGCACTATGCTTAATGTTTTAGGATGCTTGTATCCTAAAACATTTATCACAAGCTGCTATGTGAAATTAATCTGAATACAATATAGTAGATTTCAATGTAGCACCATATTCTTCTCTCCTTCTGCTTTGGCTTCCTGAACTGATGGATTTATTGACTAATCTTATATACTGCCACATTCCAAAAGGCTCTCCGAAGTTTACAATATCTAAAAATACATGAAAATCAATAAAATGGACTACTACCAAAACCATCTGAAAGGTATCAATCTCTTCTTAGGTTGTATTTTTCTCATCACATCAGAGAACTAGATTGATTCTGTCCCCTAAGGTGGTAATTTTGCCAGTGACTGTAATCTTGAACAAATCAATGTTTTTCTCTTTGGTGTATTTTACAGACAGGAGGAAAGATTATAGTGGCTGACTCTACCTTGCTTTTGCCATCTTAAATAGCTGATAATTTGAAGATTTCCCCAAGTTTTCAAAATTACAGTGATTTAGACTGGCTTTGCCTGGGGAGCAAAAAAAGAGCTGAGTGTGGAAACAGCAGTCAAGATCTTGTTTGCAAACCATAAGGGAAAAATATTTGAACATGGTTATGATTTGAGAAACCTTGACTTTTAGTGCTATCTTAGGCACAAAGCCATGTCATTGACCCCCAACCTGTCATTGTCTCTCAGCCTTAGGAAGGAGAAAATGGCAAGCCATTTCTGAAAATCTTGTCAAGAGAGCTGCAGGGACTAGTCCAGGCATTCACCAGGATTCAACATTGACTCAAGGTCATCCACACATGGTTATAGAAATAGGTTATAGGGGGGTGAAGTTCTAACCCCCAGGGGAAGGGTGCGCAACTTGGGCGTTCTCCTGGACGATCGGCTGTCTTTAGAAGAACATTTGACGGCCGTCACCAGGGGAGCATTTTATCAGGTTCGCCTGATGCACCAGTTGCGCCCCTTTCTTGACCGGGACTCCTTATGCACGGTCACTCACGCCCTCGTTACCTCTCGCCTGGACTATTGCAATGCTCTCTACATGGGGCTCCCCTTGAAGAGCACCGGGAGGCTCCAACTAGTCCAGAATGCGGCTGCACGGGTAATTGTGGGAGCATCACGTTGCTCCCATATAACACCTATCCTGCGCAGCCTGCACTGGCTGCCGGTAGCCTTCCGGGTGCAATTCAAGGTGTTAGTGCTCACCTTTAAAGCGCTCCATGGCTTAGGACCGGGCTATTTACGAGACCGCCTTCTGCCACCGATAGCCTCCCAACGACCTGTGTGCTCCCACAGAGCGGGCCTGCTCCGGGTGCCATCAGCCAAACAGTGCCAGCTGGTGACCCCCAGGGGGAGAGCCTTCTCTGTGGCAGCACCGACCCTATGGAATGAGTTACCTCCTGGGTTACGCCAACTTCCCGACCTCCATACCTTCAAGTGGGAACTGAAGACTCTGCTATTCAATCAGGCAGGACTAGCCTAAATATTATTTTAATTTGATATTTTAGTTTAACTTAGTTTTAATTGAATTTTAAACTGTATTAATTTATTTATAATTTTATAGTTTAGGGTTTTATATCGGTCGTTTGACCGTTTTAGTTTTAAATTGGCTGGTTAAATATTTCATTTTAAATGTATTTTAAATTTATTGTGTTCCTATGTGTTTTAATAAGGCTGTACACCGCCCTGAGTCCTTCGGGAGAAGGGCAGTCTAGAAATCTAATAAATAAATAAATAAATAAATAAATAAATAGAAACAATAAAATACACTAGGGAAGTTTGCTTCCTTAAAGTGGCAGCTAGCGCAACATGTGACCTTAGCCAAAATGACACATAGTTAAAATACATGCGCAAGAATTAGAACCACAATTTTTTTTAGATACTGTCAGGGTTCCAAGTAACACCCCCAATGAATGAAGACTCTAATGCTTGTTATAAAAAGTTTTTATTGGTCAAAAAAAAATTTATGTAAATACATATCAGGTATGGTAAATTTTCATTTTTCTTATACATGATAAGAATTTTACTCAGAATTTTAAACACATACAACAGCCATATGGCAAGCAGGTGATACGAAGTAACTAAGTTTCAATCTTACACAATAAGGAAGGGTCAAGAATAATCAGAATATCATACGAAAGAGAATAAGGAAAACCAACACAATACCAAATATCTTTGTCACTTCCTAGTTTTGGATCTCAGAACTCTGGGTTCAGCCTGACCCAACTCCAGGGTCGCAACAGCGGCAGCCGCCCGCCCCATGGTCTATAACCTCCCTTCTTCAATTCCTGGGTCATCTAAATCCAGGAGGGCTTTGTGTTCCTCCACGAGGCCGCAGCCTCCGCAATTGTACTAATTTTTTCGTAATGCCCTCCCGGAAAATCATCAATCCTCTGGCATCAGCCATCTGAAGCCCACTCCTTCTGGTACAATTTGCTTGATAAAAAGTAATATTTCTTTCTCATTTCACGTACCTGTCTGGGAATCTGCCTCAGAATGGCTATCTCCTGCCCCTATAAGTCAGTGCCCCACTCCTATGTTTTCTAAGAATTTCATCTCGCCTCTTTTCACAAATTTGACATGAACCTCTAGGAACTGCATGCGTGCATATTGTGAATTAACTCTATAAACTCGATCCACATCCCAATTCATAAAATCAACACCTCTCCCAAGAAATTCTCCCAACAGTTTAGTCACAACATCTCTCAAGTCTTCTTGGTCCACTTCTTCCAAATTTTGAAACCTAAGGAAATAAGACATTTTATCCATCTGTAGTCCAAGCACAGCATTGCTTGTCGTCTCCCCTCTTTTCTGCACTGCCCGCATCTCACCCTCCAGACCTTCCACTTTCTGCTTATTTTCTGCTGAGACTTGTTGAGTATCCTTTAAATCCTTTTGGATAGTCACAATTTCTGCTCTTATTTCATCCAGTTTCTTGTCCATATTAGATAACTTTTCCAGAATTCTCCATTTCTCCAGCAGTTGGTCTCTGACCTTTGCCATTTAAAAAAATTTTTAAAATCCTCAGGCAAGCACAGTATCCTTATAATTTCCTCCGGATCCACCAGGGGGCACTCACAGGAGCAACGAGTCCAGAGTACAGTTAGTCAACCAGGAAGCCGAAGGGAAGTGATGTCATCAAGATTCTCATAGTGAAGGCGGAAGCTGGACGCCACCATTGTTCCTCAGAGGAGGGGGCCTCAAACCTCCCTCCTAAATTTCTCCATCACCTCTTTCTCCAGAGCTCCACAAAACCGGTAATCTTGTTATTTTAAGTTCTCCTCTCTCCTAAGTGATTCGTACTCCTTCCAGTCGCAGGGGAGAAAAAACCCCCCCGCACTCCGGAGTACTCCACTCACATTTGCCGATATCCCCTTCCCTTCTTCATTCCTCAATTCTTCTCCGTTCCCTGTTCACCACCAGGCTGCTGCAATTATAAATCCAAAGCCCCGGTGTCACCGAGCACAGCGGCCCAGGCGACGACCAAAATAATGGCCGCGGCCTGTGGCCTCCGAACCCCGCCGAGCCTAGGACGCGCCAGCATCGGTCCCCCCAGTCCTGTATATCGGCTGGGAGACCCCTGGCGAGCCGTCCGTGCGGCAGGTGTCCTTTCCGGAACACCTGGCCCCTAAGGGCCTCGGCGGCGGCCGGATTCGGACACTGGAGGCAGGAGAAGCCTTCCAGACGTCCGTTGCCACCGGATACCGGAAGTCGTCTCTCAAGACTCTAATGCTTGAAGTTCCTCAAAGTTCCAATTTATTAGAGATGTCATATTGGCATATCAGAGAAAACCTGAATCTGTAAGTTTTCAGGTTTTCCCCACTCAAAGGAGAGTCCAAGTCTTTGCCCAGCACCCACAAGTCCATCACATGGCCCAATCAATGCACCATCCCAACTGGAGATGCCTCCCAGATTCAGCCCTCTGGGTGCAGAGCAAGATGTCCTTGACTATCTGAGAAAATAATGTTATTATGACTATATATCATCCATGCTCCACACAATCCCCCTTCCCAGCACTAAATGTGGCAGGCCCAATGCAAAAGATGGCTTCCAGGCCTGACAGATACAGCTTTTAGCAGAGAAAGGATCATTTCTCAGTGAACTCTGCTATTGATGGCTGCCTAGTTATCTGTTTTCCTTTGCCCCACTCTGACCTTAGGGATGAAATTGCTGATTATAGATTGTTGACTGGTAAATAATATACATCAAACTCCACATTTTGGTTTAACTACTTAGGTGCAACTATTTAAATAATCGTATCTCTAAAATAAGGAAATAGTACCCTGTTTCCCCCAAAATAAGACATCCCCTGATAATAAGCCCAGTCAGGCTTTTGAGCGCATGGCAATAAGGCCAAGCACTTATTTCAGGGTTCAAAAGAATGTAAGACAGAGTCTTATTTTCAGGGAAACATGGTATGTGTTATGGATTCCTTTATATTATATTTTCCATTGAAATATCATGCAGAGAGGAGATGGTAGAGTAGATGGAGCAATATTAAGCCCAGATGCATCTCTGTCTTGACAAGAATAAATAATTAGCTCTGAATAAATGGCGAAACTTCGATCTATGTCTAAACAGATGGACTGCAGACTTGCAAGTCTAGAAACTGGCAAATCTGAGGTCTGTGGGAGAACTGAGGATTCTGGAAGCCAAACCTGTTAACATTTAACCAAGATTTGGAAGTACTGAAAAGAATTATTATTTCTCATGAAGCCAGAATTAGGTCTTTAGAAGTAAAGGAACAGTCTCATGAATAGAATAGAATAGAATAGAATAGAATAGAATAGAATAGAATAGAATAGAATAGAATAGAATAGAATAGAATAGAATAGAATAGAATTTATTGGCCAAGTGTGATTGGACACACAAGGAATTTGTCTTGGTGCATATGCTCTCAAACTATAAATTGTATTCAGAGATCATAGGCAATTCACAGATATGAAATGGTATAGGGTCTCCTGCTTGAGCAGGGAGTTGCAGTAGACAACCTTCAAGGTCCCTTCCAGCTCTATTTTGATTGATTGAATGATTTAATGAATGTACCTTGGGTTTACAACCTTTGTTAATATTTATGGAAGAATGTATTAATGGAGTCTTTTCATTGCCAACTGATTTTAAATTGGAGATACTGGTTGGTTACAGATTAAGAGCAAAATGCAATTTTTAACAGCTATATTTAAATTAGAGGTACTACATTCAGAACAACTTGAGTACTTTTTCAAGTGCAGCAATCACTTAATCTGAACTATTGGAAAAAAAGGAAGGAAACAGGAATTTATTGGCTCACCAGCTTACTTACTTACATACTTCCCCCTTCTTTATTTGTTTTTATAAATAACTCAAGGTGGCAAACATATCCAAAACACCTTCCTCTTCCTCTGAGGAGGTGTTGTTTCTCCAGAACAACTCTATGAGATGAGCTGGGCTGAGAAAGAGTAACTGGCCCAAAGTCACCCAGATGACTTTCATGGTCTCCTGCTTTCTAGTCTGGTGCCTTAACCATTAGAATAGGGGTCTCCAACCTTGGTCCTTTTAAGACTTGTGGACTTCAACTGCCAGAGTTCCTCAGCCAGCTTTGCACTAGAACAAACTGCCTCTCTAATATTCCAAATTTTATATTTGGAATACAGACTAATGAATGGTTTTATACTGAGGCAGAATCTATTAATTGCAGTTTTTTTAAAAAAAATATATGTATTTAATTATATAAACTAGAGACTTTTGTAACTGAACAGCAATATTACCTTTGAAGTAAATATTGAAAAGAGATCTCTCGAGGATTTTTTTTTTAAAGGCACAAATATTAGGTTACATGATAGCTAATGATAATTCAACCTATAAGCCCTGCAGAACAGGGGTCTGCAAACTTGGCTCTTTTAATACTTCTGGGAGTTGAAGTCCACAAGTCTTAAAGGGACCAAGGTTGGAGACCCCTATTCTAGTGGTTAAGGCACCAGACTAGAAAGCAGGAGACCATGAAAGTCATCTGGGTGACTTTGGACCAGTTACTCTTTCTCAGCCCAGCTCATCTCATAGAGTTGTTCTGGAGGAACAACAGCTCCTCATAGCTTTGCTGGCTCAGGAACTCTGGGAGTTGAAGTCCACAAGTCTTAAAAGAGCCAAGTTTGCAGACCCCTGCACTAGAACCTTTATAGATTCATAGACACCTATATTATTAGAGTTTTATAGTGAATAATTTTTCTATATTGCCTTTATCATTGTATGTGGCATATATTGATTGAGTGCCATCAAGTTGTCTTCGACTTCCAGCAACCACAGAGATTTTTTCCATTATGAATGAATGATAGTAATATGAAATCATGAGAAATACACTAATAGATGTATGAGTTATAGGTGAATATCCTTGTCTAACCCCAGATGATAAAATATTAATTGCAGCATTAGCCAGGTGTTTATACAGTGTGATACCATATATAGTTAACCTTTCTCAGCCTGAATTTTTAAAAGAAGCAGACAAGCATCTGATAATATTCATCCTAAAATTTATATTTTGGACACTGGAGGAGATAAATGATTATTGGTTGTTCTAATCTTTTTAGATACTGAAAAGTTTTTGATATAGTTCAGATTGAATGAATGAAGTGCACTTTGTGTTAGAATTGGCTATAATTATATCTCCAACAAGATATCCTACTCCTCTATTTTTTAACCTGATTCTTGATTCACTAGCTTCTCTCATTAAATGATCTCAAGGTATTAAATGATCTCAAGGTATTTGAAACTGAACATATGTTGTTTTTATACAATCATGATATTGTGGCTGTTTTGGATAATTATTATCAATGCCTATTGATACTTATTATTGATACTGCAATATGATTTTATATTCTTATTATACTATAAGTTAGAAAAATCCAATTTGTTGGAATCTACAATATATATAAGTTCCTGCAATAAATTGGGATTTAAATTTGAATAGGCTCTGTAACGTATCTTGGATTTGTATTTTTTAAAAAATATGTTACAGTATGTAGTGCAATATTTATCCAATTTCTAGGTTGCCAAACTCCAAGAAAACTCTAGACTTCACAAGATTAAAAAGACAAAAATGGTTTTATGTATTTAAAAAAACCCACATATCACAGCACAGCAGTTGCCAAAGGTAACATAACAGTAACAGAATTGGAAGGGACTTTGGAGGTCATCTAGTCCAACCCCCTTCTCACACAGGAGATCTGTACTAGGGATTCGAACCGCCAAACTTCTGACCTTTCTGATCGACAAGCTCAGTGACTTAACCACTGAGCCACCATAATGTAATTCCATATCCCCCCTCCAACTACCTGAAATATCCCAACCCAAAGCCTGAAGGAGAAACCAGTTTTTTAGAAACCAGTTTTTTAGTGTCAGACAAGGTAAGGGCATTATAAATTAGATTTATCTAAATGTTTAGATTGGCTATACATTTCAGTAGATATAATCCAATTGTTAAAACTTCCTTTGAGTCTCTGGAATAAGATGATGTAATTAAAATGAATATTGTATGATGTCTAACGTATATTTTAAGAGAAATTCCAATGTTAATTCCTAGTAGACACTTTACATAGATTGATTAATGAGAATCAGTTTATGACAGGATAAAATCCTTCAAATATTTTTGCCAAATTGAGCATAATTTGCTTTGTGATGCTGGCTTAGCCTACCAGATTTTCAATTTTACTGTGGGCCTTTATTTTAAAATCTATATTCTTTTGAAATGAGAATTTGAGAAATTCAGAAATCTGAACTGGGAAACAAATATTTGAAAAAATCTCATCTTGGAAGATCAATAGGTCAATTTTTTAAAATGTAAAATTGAGCTATTATTATTTGTGAGTGATGTTAATTCATGATGAAGTATCTTGGATCTAGTCCCCTCTTAATTTTTTTTAAATCTGGATTTCAGATTTGTGTAGATGTGTGTGTGCTGGTATTGTAGATTTGAGGATTCTTTCACTTACATAATTTCATCTTGTCCAGTCATAGCTCTCTTTCAGTTTCATGTCAGAGCATATGATTTTGAAAAGAAATATAAGGTTTAAAGATGTAAATAAGGTATTAGAATATATTCTTAATTTGGTTACTGGTCATTTTATGAAGATCTTTGTCATGATTGATCCTGGGTTTCAGAAAAAAGAATAATCTTACGAAAATGTGAAGAAACTTACCCTCCTGATATCAAAGAATTGATTCAAAATAAGGTTCTGTTCCTTTTTTTAAAAAAAATATCTTTGTCTTCTAAAAATGAAACAGGACATTTCTATACGATATAGATTTCATTGTAGTTTCAAGGATTGAATTCTAATGTGACACAAATGCTTGTAATATGGACCTTTTTATTATAGCTTTCTCCTATTACATTTAGTTATTTAAATCTCTATAGTGTATTTGGCTGTTTTACTGTATATCTAACTATTAATGTGTTTCTTCTTTATTGGTGATGTTGGTTTTTCACCATGTAATAAAAGTAGTAGAAGAAAAGTAAAAGGGAAGAATGTTAAGATTGTGTTCCTGGAATAGAAATGTAACCATTTCTTCACTTTTACAATGTGATATAAAAAGATTAGCCTCTCTGTACTATGAATCACAATAGAATTGATACTTGCTTTTATATGGGCTACAAACTACAGGCCAGCAAGTTTATCAGCCAATGACAATTACAAAGAGAGCGATTTACTTAATTTACTACAATGATCCACAAAATAAAACTCATCACTTGTAGAATTCTTGGAGTATTAATTTCATTTGAATCAGTTCTCTTACCAAAACCCTTTGGCAGTAACACTCATACTTTATGAGGTTCATATTTCTTCAGTTCAGGTTCCAAGTTATCCAAGACAGCATGTCCCATTACCCACAGTAAAGGTTGTGCTTAACAGAGGTGTGTGTGTATTTATTTACTGATGAATTTATTTACTTAAAACATATAACTACCTATCTTACACCCAACTCTGCACTGCTCCTAATCAGAATTGGTGTTATTATATACACAAAAAATGTGAAACCACAGCTATCAATTCTTTAGCTTGTGTTAGCGTCCATATGCATCAAGTTCTTCTCAAGACCACTACCATGCTGTATTGTATTGGCGTAAGTTATGTGCGGATCCAAGCAATGTGGCCTTTTGACATTGACAGATGGAAATTTTGTCAGTGCACAGATTTTCTAAGTGCTGTCCAAGATTTTTAAGTATGGCACCTAGTGTGCCAATAATTACTGGAACCACCACTGCCAGTTTATGCCAATAGTGTTTCAGTTTAAATGTTCAAATTTTGATAGCTTGTGATCTTCTCCAATTTTTGGTCTACTATTGTATTAACTCCTATTATTACCACATCAATTTTCTATACTTTCTTCTTTCCAACAATAGTTTAATCTGGTGTATTATGAGCAAAGACCCTCATTAGTGTGTATTCAGAAATTCCACAATATTTTAACCTACTCATTTTCAACTCCTTTTTCAGTTATATGTTCCTACCAAAGTTGCTTTATTGGCATAATTTTTACAGATGTTATAATGACTCATTTTGGCAACTATGTTATGTTCTTGTTTGTAATTAGTTTGTATATTTTTGCCTGACAAAAATAAGACAACATCAGCAACTAGATGTCTAGAAGTTTTTAATTTAGCTGTTTAATGTACACCATTGGTAAAGTTCCTTAGGTTTTCTTTAGTAACAAGTTGATGTCATCCAACCCGAGGGGCTCATCATATTGTACTATATGTAGTCCTTTTATATTGTCTATCCGTGTGATTTTCATGGTCAAATACAGTATAGGTTTACCATTCCCTTCTCCTGCCCAATATAAAATGATGCCTGCTACCCAATATATGTTCCCTATAACATGCTGTAACGTGCTCTAACCAGAATGACCTTTACATCTTGGATGAACTTTCTGGAAGTATATAGTGTTGGTGTAGGCTCCCAGCTTTCTTTGCTCTTTCCTCCTAGAAACATCTCCACACAGTGTGGGAGCATAGAAAGATTTGGAGTGAGATCATACCCTTCTGAAATTTTTATCATTTCAAATTGCAATTCATCAGGTATATATCGTAAAATACCAGCTTTCAAAACGGAAAGTTTTTAGTTACCTGAAAATAAGAGAAAAGGGATATTGCCAACATTTTTCTATGGCGGTTTCTGCCCTTTCCAATTAACCAATTATCTCAGCAAAGCACAGAGCAGATTGCAGTTCCAGCCTACACAGTGTGGTATTGTTCTCCTCCCAACATACGTAGCTGGCATGCCTCAGGAAATGTGGTAAAGAGTAGAAGATTCCCATTTCCCCAGTGAAGGAAAAAGTTTGTGAGCATCAAATTATACAAGGCGTATTCTATACAAAATAAGAAAATACAGATAATACAGGATGAAGATAATTCATAATAGGAGAAAGTCATAGCATTTGACCTAAACTTTCTCTATGAACAATGCATTCATCATACATATCACTTTCATCTATTCTCTTCCGCCTCAAACCAGGAGCTGTCATCAGACTACACTAGGCATTCCCAAAGAAAAAACCAGCAGCAAGAAATAATTGCAGAGTGTGCTTAATGTAATAGCCAATAAATCTAGAAATCATTTCTAGATTTCTCACCATGTGTCTTAATTTAGGAATCACTCCCAGCTTTTGGGGTTGTTTGTGTTATAAGAAGGGCCAATGTTTTGCCAGCAGTATCCATTCAGCTTTGTCAAAGTATTACCATATTTTTCGGTGTATAAGACGCACTTATACACTGTGGGTAGGTGGAAATGTCTTTGTGTCTTATAGCAGGGATCACCAACCTTTCGGACCTCAGGGACCACTAAATTCATAATTTTAAATCCCGAGGACCACTAATATGATTTTTTAAAAAAGATAAATAGTATTTAGTGCAATATAAAAAATGCAAATCATTTTTCTGTGGACCACCAAAATTTTCTCACAGACCACTGGTTGGTGACCACTGTCTTATAGAGCGAACGTTGCGGAAGCCCCACCCACCCTTTGCCCACCCCACTTCGGCTTCTGGCTCCCAGCAATTTGCCTCCTTGCTGCAAACAGCCTGGTCAGTTTCAGCAAAGCCTGATTTAGCACGAGCAGCTGATTGGTGGTTGGATTTGCCTTCCAGAATATTGCCTATCAGCTGTTCTAGGCTGTGGGATCGCCACCGCCCATCACTGCCATCGCCACCGCCTAGCCCTGCCAACTGGAACGGGCCAAAAGTGGGATGCACAGAGGCCAAAAATGGGGCACACAGAGGCCAAAAACAGGACGAGTGGAGGCCGAAAATGGGGTGTGCAGAGGTGGCGATAGGTGGCAGCAGCGATGGGTAGTGACGGCAGTGGTGATCCCCAAAGCCTGGAACAACTGATAGGCGGTATTCCGGGAGGCAGATCCAATCACCAATCAGCTGCTTGTGCTAAATCAGGCTGTGCTGAAGCTGATCAGGCTGTTTGCTGTTTGCTGCAAGGAGACAAATTGCTGGGAGGCAGAGGCAGATTTTTTTTTCTTGTTTTCCTCCCCAAAAAAGGTAGGTGCATCTTATAGTCTGGAGCGACTTATAGCCCGAAAAATACTGTACTTCTGTTCAAACTATTGGAGGAGAAAATTGAGGATCTGCTTTGAAAAGGACCCATTGTTCCTCTACTATAAGGAGAGGTGGTCCACAAGGAAGTCTTCTGTTTTAGACTAAGAGATTTGAATATTTTCACGAGCTTCATGGGATTTTGAATGATCACTTGTAGCTTGTTCTTCCTTACTCTAATTGATGATTAATTTGCATCTATTCATTTAAATCAGGGGTCTCCAACCTTGGCAACTCTGGGAGCTGAAGTCCACAAGTCTTAAAGTTGCCAAGGTTGGAGACCCCTGATTTAAAGGACCTTACACATCATGAGTCGGCTCCAACACAGATGCTTCCTAGCCTCCATGAAGGTTACACAGCTTTTTGGACTTTCACAACACCGTTCATTGTTTTTTTCTTACTATTTTAGCCATTGCTGTGTCTGAGGCATCAGAAATCATGCATATTCCCATAAACATATGACTGATTCATAGCTTCTTGACATCTGTTTCTCATGCATATATAGGATTCACTCTCATTCTCCTAGGCTATTTAGTTTTCAGATCATTTGTAAAATTTCCAATTGCAGCTCATCCCTTCAGTTTCTTAGTATTTTTCTCAGCTGAATTCAAGGAAATGTTCAGCTTATAACTGTGATTCAAACAGTATGAGAGGTGCCCTGCAGATTTTGGGATTTATGAAGTTGACCTTAGTTAACACTATACTTTAGGGCTGACCCTTTATATTGGTGCTTCCTTGGACCATTATACTATATATCCCAGACAGGTCTGAGATCTCATCACAGACGAATCTGTGAACAATTGTACATTCTCCTCAAGAGTTCCTGGTTATGCTGATGTCACTATGTACCTTTAGACCAGGGGTGTCCAAACTTGGCCCCTTGAAGACTGGTGGACTTCAACTCCCAGAATTCCCCAGCCAGTATGAACTATAAATATGAGCAAGCTGCTGGCTGGGGAATTCTGGGAGTTGAAGTCCACTACTCTTCAAGAGGCCAAGTTTGGACATCCCTGCTTTAGACATTCCCCATGAAACTCATATAAATAATACTAGTATTTTACTTATGTACTTATTCTATCTTGCACGCAGCGTTTTTTTAAAAACTGGGGTAACCTTTCAGGAGTGAATAAGTGCTCTGAGCAGAATTCAGTCTGCTGGAGTGTATCCTGAGGTTATCCACTATCTATCTCTTCTTCTGCTGGGGCTGACTGACTTCAAATTACTTGTCTCTAGCACTCATATATAATGGTCAGGCTATTGCTCCAGGGCTCTAATAGGTAGAAACTCACCGGGATATATATTGATATTCTCTTGCAGGTGCTTGTGTGCAACTTTCTTCCATCCTTTCTCTTAGTACCAGAATTAACCACTTTCTCCAACATATATCATTCCCAGGCCTATTTATCACCCCACTGTAAACAATGCAGCCTTAGTTTCCTACTTCTCTAATTCTGTCCCACAGGATTTTCTGCCACTTGTTTAAGAACAGGCCTTATGTTCCCTCTACATGTCAGATTGGATTTACATAGACATATCCAGGGAACATTGCCATGATTCCTGAAACCTATAGGAAGCCCTATAACTTTTCTCTAATTTTTAACATTGCAAATAAGAAAAACATCCAAGTTTCTTCCTACAAGTTCTCTTTTAAGTTTCTCTCTGTTGCACGTTCTGCAATTTCCACAGAAATACTTAGAAATAGCTATTGTGTGGGCTAGAAGGACCAAGGTCAGATTCAAAAAGCCTGAGACCAGCTGCATCCATTACCATAATAATGCTGCCACTCCCCCTATTGAGAAACCAACAGTATTCAGTCTCTTGGGGGTATATGATCAGGAATAAGAGAGAAGAATTGATCCTGGGGACATGGATTGGTATGGATTTTTTTTTTTGAGGTTTAAAGTTGGCAGTTGCTGGTTTTCTGTTCTAATTAAATATTTTCTACTCTCTGTAATAAACTACCTTAGCAAAGAGCTACATGCTTGAGTCTCAGCCTTCAGGGTAAAGTAATGGATTGGATAAAACCTGATAGTATCCACTCTTACTGCTGTTTTTACAGGGGGAAAAATGACTCAAATTCCTAGATTCAGATCATGATAACTGAGCCTTTTCAACTCCAGACCAGTGCCTTGCTTCTCGATGAAACCCAAGCCATCCAGCATTAGAACCAGGTAGCCATCCAGATGCACTGGCTGAATTTACTAGTACGGCAAGCAAATCAGAAGTCTTTTCTGGTTGCTACTGTAGCTTTGCTAGCGGCAATGAAAATAGGGTCAACCACCATTCTTGAATGGTTACAACTTGGCTCCCTACCTGACAAGTATGATTGAAATCATCTAGCATTTATGAATTCTCTCTCTCTCTCTCTCTCTCTCTCTCCAGATCAGTCGTAAAATGGATGACTCTCTCTTCTGCAACAAAATGTTCTGGAACCTAGGCCTTTGTCCTAATTTCATAGATAAACTGTGACCTTTGATTAAATGGTTGACAGCTAATGATGAGACTCTATGCTTAGTGCATGCATATGTGGCTGATTGTCAGTTGCTCACTAAGGATATGGCTGGAATGAACCAGCATTGCTTCATTACTTGATAAAATACAAGACCAAATAATTTGACAGGGCACCTCAGTTATCCATAGCTCTAGATTGAAAGGTCGAAAAACTGCAACACAATATGGCTAGGAAGGAGAGATGCCATTGCCCTTTTTCAGTCCCTGTCCCCGTCTCCTCCTCCTGGCATGTGCTTGTAAGATGCTGAACCCTTGGAACTGAAAGCCAGCAAGGCTCCGCTGTCTGAGAGAGAGAAACCACGCTGGCACACATATGGTCTGAGTTTATATTGTTGACGTTAGGCTTTTTTGCACAACTATATTGCGATGCCTCCCCTTATGGGGTGGGGCTGTACTCAGCCATAGACTTCCAAACGGCACAGAAGCCCTATAGCGTTCTACTCTAGAACGATGTCCTCCCAGAGAGGAACTACAGCCAATTAGACAAAGAAGCATTAGCCATTGTATCAGGGGTCAAAAATTCCATGAGTATGTCTTTGGGCGGAATTTTGAAATCGTGACTGACCACAGACCGTTACTGGGATTACTGGCTGGCGACCGCCAACGCCTGTGGCACTTTCGCCACGCTTGACTCGATGGACTATATTTTTAGCCGCTTACTCATACAAGCTGCAGCATCGACCGGGAAAGAAGTGGGCATGCAGACGCTTGAGCCGATGCCCACTGCCAGGGCGATCAAGACCCCACTCCGGGACACCCATCCTCCTTATTGACTCGTTGGACTCTGGCCCAGTCACATCAAAGGAAGTGGCTCGGGCATCATACCGGGACATTGTGTTAAGGACTGTACTCGGTTGGGTACAGAGAGGGTGCTGCCCGGGCTTAACGGTTCAAAGAATTTGTTAAAAACGTGATGAGCTCTCGGCTCAAGGGGTGCCTGTTATGGGGTGATCGTGTAATAATTCCTGTTAAGTTAAGGGGCAAGGTATTGGACCTCCTCCACGAGGGTCACCCAGGCATCGTAAGGATGAAGGGTTAGCTAGAAGCTATGTATGGTGGCCACTCATGGACGCAGAGATTGCTGAGAGGGTAGGGAAATGCCAAGCTTGCCAAGAGTCCAGACCGCTACCCCAACAGCCCCAGTCAGAGAATGGGAAAAGCCCCAAGGGCCTTGGTCAAGAATCCACATTGACTTTGCTGGCCCTTTCACGGCCAAACGTTCCTAGTGGTGGTGATGCATTTTCCAAATGGTTAGAGATCATACTTATGAAGTCCACCACAGCGAAGCAGTAATCGCAACCCTGCGCCACCTATTCGCAACTCACGGGTTGCCGGACACTCTGGTGTCCGACAATGGGCCCCACCACGGCAGCCCAGTTTGAAGAGTACCTGGCAGAGGAAGGCATCCGACATGCCCTCTCTGCACCTTTCCACCCTGCGCCGAATGGCCTTGCAGAGCGTTCCGTCCGAGCGCTAAGGAGGCATTGTCCAGGCTCAAGCCAGGTGACTGGCAAACAAAATAGACTTTTTCCTAGCCGTCCAGCACAGAACCCCAAGCACAGCCACTGGAAAAGCCCAGCCGAATTGCTAATGGGACGGAAACTCCGTGCCCACTTGATCGCTTGAACCCCATTACACACCCGAGGGTTACAAGGGGAGCTAGAAAAGACAAGGGAAATGAGCATAGGCGATCGGTGTGGGCCCGAAACTATGGGGACGGCCCTAGTTGGGTCGCAGGACAAGTAACAAAAAGATAACCGCCCAAAATCGTACGTGGTAGAGCTACCAGACAACCGAATGTGGCGGCGCCACATAGATCAGTTAAGGAAACGAATAACTGACCAAACCAAACCAACAGAGACAGGTAATGACCAATACCACTTTGAATCCACAGCTGACAATGACCCGGGAGGCGCAAGACTTAGCTGAGGTCCCAGAGTTCCAGCGACGCCATCAGGTCCCCGAGGGAAACAGCAAGGAAAATTCCAAAATTAATCCAAGGCCGGATGGCCAAGAAAAAGAGTCGGCCAATAATCCAGAGCCCGATGGCCTAGAGAAAGAGCTGGGAGGAGAAAACAGCCCCTCCGACCAGCTCAAAACACCACCCAGAACTGAACCGCGCAGGTCAGAAAGAACTAGGAGACGCCCAGGTTATTTGCGTGACTACGTCGAAAAATAACATGTGAATAAATATGTAAATAAGACCAAGTGTTTTCTGGGAGGGGAGGAGTGTTATGTATTAACAGTTGTGCCTTTAAATATTTGAGCGGGAAATCAGCACGTTGCTGATTGGTCGAAGCCTCCAACAGAACTGTATAAAAGGAGAGGTTTTTGCCCCAGCCTGTTGCTGGGTTCACCCTATATTAAAGAGCTGTTGTCACTACCCTGGTCTCCAGCCTCGTTACTTCCCGAACTTAACACCTTCAGTTTCTTAGTATTTTTCTCAGCTGAATTCAAGGAAATGTTCAGCTTATAACTGTGATTCAAACAGTATGAGAGGTGCCCTGCAGATTTTGGGATTTATGAAGTTGACCTTAGTTAACACTATACTTTAGGGCTGACCCTTTATATTGGTGCTTCCTTGGACCATTATACTATATATCCCAGACAGGTTTGAGATCTCATCACAGACGAATCTGTGAACAATTGTACATTCTCCTCAAGAGTTCCTGGTTATGCTGATGTCACTATGTACCTTTAGACCAGGGGTGTCCAAACTTTGCCCCTTCAGCAGTGGCGGACTTCAACTCGCAGTATTCCCCAGCCAGCATGAATTATAAATATGAGCAAGCTGCTGGCTGGGAAATTCTGGGAGTTTAAGTCCACTCTTCAAGGGGCCAAGTTTGGACATCCCTGCTTTAGACATTCCCCATGAAACTCATATAAATAATACTAGTATTTTACTTATGTACTTATTCTATCTTGCACGCAGCGTTTTTTTAAAAACTGGGGTAACCTTTCAGGAGTGAATAAGTGCTCTGAGCAGAATTCAGTCTGCTGGAGTGTATCCTGAGGTTATCCACTATCTATCTCTTCTTCTGCTGGGGCTGACTGACTTCAAATTACTTGTCTCTAGCACTCATATATAATGGTCAGGCTATTGCTCCAGGGCTCTAATAGGTAGAAACTCACCGGGATATATATTGATATTCTCTTGCAGGTGCTTGTGTGCAACTTTCTTCCATCCTTTCTCTTAGTACCAGAATTAACCACTTTCTCCAACATATATCATTCCCAGGCCTATTTATCACCCCACTGTAAACAATGCAGCCTTAGTTTCCTACTTCTCTAATTCTGTCCCACAGGATTTTCTGCCACTTGTTTAAGAACAGGCCTTATGTTCCCTCTACATGTCAGATTGAATTTACATAGACATATCCAGGGAACATTGCCATGATTCCTGAAACCTATAGGAAGCCCTATAACTTTACTCTAATTATTAACATTGCAAATAAGAAAAACATCCTAGTTTCTTCCTACAAGTTCTCTTTTAAATTTCTCTCTGTTGCACGTTCTGCAATTTCCACAGAACACATACTTAGAAATAGCTATTGTGTGGGCTAGAAGGACCAAGGTCAGATTCAAAAAGCCTGAGACCAGCTGCATCCATTACCATAATAATGCTGTCACTCCCCCTATTGAGAAACCAACAGTATTCAGTCTCTTGGGGGTATATGATCAGGAACAAGAGAGAAGAATTGATCCTGGGGACATGGATTGGTATGGATTTTTTTTTTCTTGAGGTTTAAAGTTGGCAGTTGCTGGTTTTCTGTTCTAATTAAATATTTTCTACTCTCTGTAATAAACTACCTTAGCAAAGAGCTACATGCTTGAGTCTCAGCCTTCAGGGTAGAGTAATGGATTGGATAAAACCTGATAGTATCCACTCTTACTGCTGTTTTTACAGGGGAAAAAATGACTCAAATTCCTAGATTCAGATCATGATAACTGAGCCTTTTCAACTCCAGACCAGTGCCTTGCTTCTCGATGAAACCCAAGCCATCCAGCATTAGAACCAGATAGCCATCCAGATGCACTGGCTGAATTTACTAGTACGGCAAGTAAATCAGAAGTCTTTTCTGGTTGCTACTGTAGCTTTGCTAGCGGCAATGACAATAGGGTCAACCACCATTCTTGAATGGTTACAACTTGGCTCCCTACTGACAAGTATGATTGAAATCATGTAGCATTTATGAATTCTCTCTCTTCCCCACTCCCACTCCCTCTCTCTCTCCAGATCAGTCGTAAAATGGATGACTCTCTCTTCTGCAACAAAATGTTCTGGAACCTATGCCTTTGTCCTAATTTCATAGATAAACTGTGACCTTTGATTAAATGGTTGACAGCTAATGATGAGACTCTACGCTTAGTGCATGCATGTGTGGCTGATTGTCAGTTACTCACTAAGGATATGGCTGGAATGAACCAGCATTGCTTCATTACTTGATAAAATACAAGACCAAATAATTTGACAGGGCACCTCAGTTATCCATAGCTCTAGATTGAAAGGTCGAAAAACTGCAACACAATATGGCTAGGAAGGAGAGATGCCATTGCCCTTTTTCAGTCCCTGTCCCCGTCTCCTCCTCCTGGCATGTGCTTGTAAGATGCTGAACCCTTGGAACTGAAAGCCAGCAAGGCTCCGCTGTCTGAGAGAGAGAAACCACGCTGGCACACATATGGTCTGAGTTTATATTGTTGAGGTTAGGCTCTTTTGCACAACTATATTGCTCTGCTAAAATGCCCCCCAGAAGAGGTAGCTAAGTGCTTGTGCGGAAGGGGAGGGAGGGGCACTGTGGTTATTTTTCAAGCAGAAGCTATAAGTGCTCCAGAGCTGAGTTGCCAAGAAATTGCAGAATCCAAAAAAAGCACCTGGAGTAGCTTACAACAGAAAAAGAAATCAGTGCAATTAAACAAAATGAATAAAATAAATTGTAAAGTTACCATTCTGTTTTTAAAGCAACACCCCCTCCTCCCCAAAAAAGCAGGAACTAGATTTAAAAGCTTGTTGATTTTTTTTTCCAGCTGCTGTCTAGAAGATAGGGAAATCATTTCTACCGGAATGATACTTGTGTTAAAACTGTGATATCACTGCCAAGAAAGCACTACCAAGAAGGAGTTGAAACAGTACAGTATAACATTTTGCTGAAATGGTCCCTCTATTGACCTTCACATTCAAACGGCAGTATTCCTTACAGTTGTAAGAGCTAGCAACTGAAGTTACCAAAACAGCAAGAGTACAACATTCTGAAAATAATACTGAAAATGAAACTTATGCAGTAGTTTTCATAATACCTGATTATGAATGAAAGAGTGAAAAAGCTTAGTTCAGGGACTATCCTGTTTTGAGTAGGGATCCTATGAAGAGCATTATCAGTTGTACAATAGTAGCAAACTTGTAGGTGAATCCAAAAGAATACCACCTACAAACAAAGATAACTTACTCTCAGTAGTATCACAGCAAATTACAATGAAGCCACCATGCTGCTAATATATACTTACACGATCTTAATCTTGTCTTGCAAGTACATAAGCCATGTAATGTGTATGATGGCACTGACAAGCACGTCTTCCTCCCCCCTCCCCTATATCTAGATGTTAGATTCTGGCAATTCTCCAGATCTGTGGTAGAAAAAAAAATTAGAACACATTAGAACATCTAAATCAGGGGTGTCCAAACTTGGTCCCTTTAAGACTTGTGGACTTCAACTCCCAGAGTTCCTCAGCCAGCTTTGCTGGCTGAGGGACTCTGGGAGTTGAAGTCCACAAGTCTTAAAGGGACCAAGTTTGGACACCCCTGATCTAAATCCAATCACAGGAAACTGGGAAAGAACTTGAATATACTAGCTAGTTGAGATTCATACTAAATAAGACCGCTGCTTTTATGGCATTTTATGATATAATATAAAATCTTATAAAACATTTCCTGTGGTCATCTTCTGATGTTTGGCTGCGCTATACAATTCAACGTCGGTTATTTTCAAGGCAAATCTTATCTTATAAAAACTTTACAAGTGAAGGGATTACATTGCAAGTTCTGCCATTGTTTTTGTCGCGTATAATATAATATTAAAATCCACTGTTTTAATTGAAAGATTCTGAGAAACAACATAACTCTCCTAGTTCTATCCAGTCCTATGAGATGCTTTCAGGAATTATTTGGAGGAACCTGCAGCTAAGAAAATATCTCTGAAATGATGACCTAGGAAGTTATCTAGTCTTATCTTAACATTGTTCCAACATTTTTACACATAACATTTATAGTAGATATATTATGTGATAACGGAGCATATTTGCAAGTGCCCTCAAAATGAGCACATTTGAATGGTAAAGCTACTATGTATCGTAAAAGGTCAAAGTTCTATTCCGCTCAAGTTATGATTAAATATTATAACTTCTAATTATTTTATGGAAAAAATAATTTTGCTAAGGAATTTTTGCAGGCAGACAAATACATTTTTAGGAAATACATCTTTATCCATTATATTCTTGTGGGTTGTGAGTGCTGTGGGTGCTCCAACATTGGAGGTTTTTAAGAAGAGGTTGGACAACCATTTGTCTAAAATGGTAGAGGGTTTCTGCTTGAGCAGGGGATTAGACTAGAACAGAGGTCTCCAACCTCGGTCCCTTTAAGACTTGTGGACTTCAACTCCCAGAGTTCCTCAGCCAGCTTTGCTGTCTTAAAGTCTTAAAGGGACCGACGTTGGAGACTCCTGGACTAGAAGGCCTCCAAGGTACCTTCCAACTCCATTATTCTGATGGATTGATGCAGGTGAATTCCATATTTGCTCATTCCTCCTGGGACAGATGAATCTCCTTAAATGACATACTGGTTTTTTTTTTATCTCAAAATAATCTTTTAATAGGATTAGTGTACTTTTCCCCCCTCTAGCAAGTGTTATTTTGCAAAACATGATAAAGCTTCTTGCTGATGAATCTAAATCTATTTACAAATCATCTCTCATCAAAGATGTCCCTGGGTTTTGTGTGATAGCATGGAGAATATTTTTATAAGATTGCCTGGCAAGCTATAAAGCAAAAATCAGGAATACCGTTATGTATTGTTTCTGCAGCATTCTGTGAAAAAGCTGACTTATGCAATTTGCCCAGTAATCTGACTCTCTTCAGCTTATTTCAGATTGTCTCAGGTTGTGAAAATGTAGAAGTTGGATGGAAACAGAAGAGGAAAAAGAATGGCTGACAAATCATTTATCATTTTTGATTAAAGGGAAAGGGGAATACACTCTGACTTTACTATCTAAACCAGCTTCAGAACTTTAGGTGCCTCTGCTAAACAAAATTCAGAATAATATTTGGCCTTGTGTCCATATGGATTAGTTAGAATAAAAGTAAAACATTAAAAATTAAGTAGAAATTGTAATGCATTGTAATGCATATAAATGCATATGTCAGCAATAGCAGAAAGTGTATGGATTCATTGCACAAAGCAAAATTAGATTGATTCATGGGAACTCAAAATACGTAATGACTTACTTATCTCCTTATTGGTAGCTTTGGCAGAAAAAGACCTTGAAAAAGTAAAAATTAGATGAATAAATTATTCCAAAATCTATTTTTGGACAATATTCCTATAGTCAACGAATTGTCACCAAATAATGCAGGCTTTTCAGGTTTTCAGAATTTGCAGTAACTTTAAAAAGTTAAAAAAAATACACTACCAGCATCTGTTAAAGTTTAATCTGAATTCTGTTGTCTCCCATATTCTGCCTTATAACTAAACAGAGACGTTACGGCATCAATAGAAACCCAATTTCCTATCCTTATCCCATTCCCTTCTTTATTTATCACCTAGCTGATGATGAATCCTAGAGGAATTGCAGAGAAATTTCATCTAGTAGAGAAATATATATTCTGCAGCATGGAACCACTGTTCAAAGACTGGAAAGGAACATTTTCAAATAGAGTACAAGTAATCCTCAATTTACAACATTCGTTTAGTGATTATTCAAAGTCACAACGGCACTGAAAAAAAGTGGCATGACCATTTTTCATATTTATGACCTTTGCAGCATCCCCATGGTCAGGTGATTTACCTCGCAGTGTCCCGGGGTCATATGATCATCTTTTGTGACCTTCTGACAAGCAAAGTCAATGGGGAAACCAGATTCACTTAACAACCGTGTCACTAATTTAACAATTGCAGTGATTCATTTAACAAATATGGCAAGAAAAGTTATAGAAGAGATCAAAACTGTTGCTAATTTCTCAGCAACATAAATTCTGGGCTTAGTGATGGTTGTAAATCGAGGACTACCTGTATACTTTCATTTTTCAAAAGCTTGAGAAATAATTCATATCTCTGTACCCATATTGTTTTTGTTGTGATAACTTCTTTTCAGTGCTGGATTGACTTGTTTTTCATTATCTACTGCTGAAGTTTTGGTTTGAAGAATGCTTCCTTGACTTCTATACATCCCCTATATTTAGGATGGACAGTATTCATTATTGTTTAGGGCATGTTGTCTAAAACTTGGCAACTCCAAATCTCAACCACTAAATGCTCAGTGTTACATATTGGAAAAAAGAACCTAAACACTAAGTACAAGCTTGATGGACACTACCTTACAGATGACCCCTGCCCTGTTAAAGACCTTGGAGTTTTCATATCAAATGATCTAAGTGCCAAAGCCCACTGCAACTACATAGCAAAAAAGGCTCTAAGAGTTGTAAACCTAATTTTGCGTTGCTTCTTCTCCAAAAACACACTACTAACCAGAGCATATAAAACATTTGCTAGACCAATTCTTGAATACAGCTTGACTGTTTGGAACCCATACCACATCTCTGACATCAATAAAATTGAACGTGTCCAGAAATATTTTACAAGAAGAGTTCTCCACTCCTTCGAATACAACAAAATACCTTATGCCATCAGACTTGAAATTCTGGGTTTAGGAAATTTAGAACTCCGCCGCCTTCGATATGACCTGAGTTTAACTCATAGAATCATCTATTACAATGTCTTTCCTGTTGAAGACTACTTCAGCTTCAATTGCAACAATACACGAACACACAATAGATTTAAGCTTAATGTTAACCGCTCCAATCTTGATTGCAGAAAATATGACTTCAGTAACAGAGTTGTTAATACCTGGAATACACTACCTGACTCTGTGGTCTCTTCCCAAAATCCCCAAAGCTTCAACCAAAAACTATCTACTATTGACCTCATCCCATTCCTAAGAGGTCTGTAAGGGGTGTGCATAAGAGCACAAACGTGCCTACCGTTCCTGTCCTATTGTTTCCTTTCGTTATATCCAATTAATATAGTTATTACATACTCATACTCATATATATGCTTATATACTGTATAATTATTTCATGCTTATGCTTATATATACTGTGTGACAAAATAAATAAATAAATGTTGTTCAGTTGGTTAAGAACCAAACTTGTTGTTATGCAATCACCAATATATTTCTCTCCTTATCTTGTCAAACTAATTTTTCAGATTTCTCCTTGAAGTAATGTTTTTGTGGGTATTTTAAAAGCAGGAAAGAAGGTGATGTGTGCAATTAAGCAGCAACCCCCGTATATCCATCTAGTGGAGATCTTTTACAGAAATGTATTTGTGTCTAATAGCAAACTTGAAGTGAGTGATATTATTATATCTCCAGGTGTTCTGGAATTTCCACCTACAGTAAATATTAATAGGAAAAAAACACCACGTCACATAATAATTGTTTGCATTTCAAGCAACAAAGCCCCCTCCACTTCTCTTTTCTTCTTTTGAAATCAAAAGCCGTTTTTCACTTGAATGTTCTTCTGAGCAGGTGAAGCTTTAAGGTAGTTACACAGCATTTTTTTTGCAGTGTGTTTACCATTTGATAATATGAGCAAGTTCTGAATTCTACGTTGCTTTAGAGAAGGGGAAGCAAAGCTTTTTATATATGCATACTGCAAATTTCCAGGCCATTTCATATGATTAAAATTTCATAGCAGTGGCAAGTTTTCATCTCTCTTGTCTTTCTGTCTCCAAATGTCCTCAGCCTTGCTCCCACTTTAAAATTGTCATTGACTGCTTGAAATGTCAGGGCAGTAGAGAGTGCTCAACAGGTGTGGGTATTTTTACTACACAATTCTCAAAACTATGGCTCTTTTCCTGGGCCCTTGTATGGTGGGGGAGGAGGAGAGGGCACAAGGCTTACAGTGGTGGTGTAGATAAGGCCATTATTGGCTCTGATTCAGGTCATTCAGTAACATATTAACACTTTGACTAGATCATTTTAGCATGTCAGTTGCTACATTTTGGTGCCTTCTAATCCTGAACCATTTGCATCATTCTTAGGAGCTAGCCAATGATTAAGGGATCTGAAGTCCAAGTCTCAGTTTAGGAGTTTACTTGAACATTGATATTTTATAATATTTGCTGAACCCCTGAAAAGCATCATGTTATAGTTTGCCTTTTTAAAGTAAAAAAATTGCAAATTTATATTATCCATAAATACAACATATATGAGAAAATCATGGGCTATCTCCAGGTCAGGAGAAATTTAATAGTTGTAAGCCTACATCCTTTAATGTGTAGATAGAATAATCTATTTTCCATAGTTTTGATAAGACTGCCCTTAAAAAAATAATCCCTGGATTTGCTTTTTCAGAAATCACATAAATTCATAAAGAAAATGAAGCCTTAATGACTCATTGAAACTGGAAATTAATATAAATTCTTGGAATTTCATTCTAATAAAGATAAAATCCTTCACTTATCTCAAATGAATTTCCTAAAGCAAGAGGATGATCAACCTGACATAACTAATATGGAATAAGAGGCATCTGATCAGCCTCACAAAAAGAAGTCACTCAAAGAGGATATTAGAAAAGCATGACCTACAAAATGAAACATTTGGATTTTTTCCTATGACCATTGGAAGAACATTATTTTGGATTTCTTTTTTCCAGTGGTATTCATCTATTGACTCATTGGGAAACTCTTTGAAATGATAATAGATTTCTTAATGTGATTGGAATACCTAAATCATGCAATTGGAATACAACTGAGGTATAATCTCTGGGGAATAATACTGCAATCCTCACCCTCCCTCTTAATTTTATTGTATGGGATTAAAAGAACCTGTAATTCAGTAACACATTTGTGAAGTCAGATATTCTGGGTTTAAGAGGCAATTTAGAAGCTAAAACTGAGTTTCTGGCATTTGAACAAATCATGCCCTAAAATTCTCACTAGCATTGGAAGGATGTTTGGACATTGCTGCCTATTTTGCCTGTAGTGGATAAACCGATGAATGTCTTGATTTGGGGGATTATGGTCTGATCTCTATGTAACCTTGAGTTAAAAGTAATGAATGAAAACAAGCAGGAAAGTATCAAGACAACGTGTAAGAATCGCAAGCTTAGTCCGGTGAACCAGTAATATAATTTAGCACTGTACAAATATTAGTTAACAAATTCTCACAACACCCCCTGTGAGGTAGGGAGACATTTTTGTTCCCTCTATACAGATGGAAAAACTGAGGCACAGAAAAGTTAAGGTATATATTAAGATGGTGGCAAGCCCATAATTCAGTGCTTCAATTTCTATAATCTGAAAACTAATTATAAAATCATGCTTCCCCCTTATGTATTAGAGCCCAGCCATGCCTTCTAAGAAATAATATGTGGGGTTGTTGCCTGTTAACAACATATATTTGATATTAAGTAATTGTTCCAGTTTTCATCCCCATATAGAACAGCATCTTTCACATTCTCATTTAGATACTATCCCATGCCCAGACTCTCAACTTTGTTGAACATTCTGTACTACGTAAAATGTACTACAAGGGACTTTCATTATATATATTTTTTCTTCATTAGCTATTGTCTTTGTATTTGAAGAGAAAAGGAGGATCTCTGGAAGGCTGCTGTGACAAAAGTAGCAGAATATAAGCACAAGGCAAAGTGAATCCTTTTCTATTGCTCTCTTCATCCAAATTCCCAGAGCAATTGTGCTAGGAGGACTAGAATGTTATCACTAAACCAGCAAATAGCCAAAGCTAGATCCAGGATCTCTTCTTAGTTCAAAAGTAACATCAGGAGAGGAGAGAAAACTTGTCAGTCTAATGTGAAGCCAATGGGAAGGACAATTCACCCGGTGATCGTTTGGCGGAGGACATGTCCATTCAGGCCCACAGAACTGGGTTTCTTCTTACAATGTTTCCTTTTCCCTCTGGGAACATCTGCTAAGCTTCATTTCTGTCAACTGGATGTACCGTACAACATTGGTATCTGCAGAGAAAAATAATTAAAATACAACTACTTAGTGTAACTTTCTTCTTGAAATCCGCAACAGCCACATTTCTAGATTGTATTTTCAACTGCTAATAAAATAAGGAAAAGCTATTTTAGGAGAGATCAACCATCAATTTGAGCATATGGCTAGTTTTTCTATCGTAGAACTCAAATACTAAGTCAAAATGCTATGCTAAGTTCAAACCAGACTAACTATATGATGACGTTAGTATGTTAGGTATGTATCATGTCCTTGTTAGCCACCAAGCACTGAATGTTTTACAATTAGCATAGCCTCATTTACTCATTTCCACAATGTACCCCCAACCTGTGTTGCCTACACATGCAACATGTCTGAAATAACGATGATTACTGTACTTTATATTTTGCAAAGGACATAATGTGACTTTAAATGTCAATGGGGCAATGGAGACCCGCTCAAAATATAGTATTCTATTAGAGGGCATTAGTGATGATAAGAATCTAGCTATTGGAATGTTGCCTTCCTGGAATTATCTGATGCAGGGGTCTCCAACCTTGGCAACCTCTCCCAGAACTCTGGGAGTTGAAGTCCATAAGTCTTAAAGTTGCCAAGGTTGGAGACCCCTGATCTGATGAGCTTATGTTAGGCTAGGTGGATTCTTCATTTGATCTAGTTGGTACTTGAGCATAGCTTCCTCAAACATAGAGAGCTAGCCTGGCATTGTCTATATTAGGAACAGCTCTCCAGGATTTCAGACAGAAATCTCTACCTCTCTTGGAAACAATGAAGACATTAACACATTCTGCCTGCAAGATATACATTTCCATGGAATAATACTGAAGACCAATTTCCTCTGTGGTGCCCCTAACTTCCTCTGGAAGAGGGAAATGTATGGTCTTATATATGGGACTCTTGGATTGTGGGGCACCAGATCTTTGTTGATATCATCTTGTTCTACATTGGCAGGGTACATATGAAAATTATGCAGATATTTAATTCCTACCAAAACATTGTAGTGTCAATCTCCTAGAATATGTATGCAGCAAAAATATAGAAATGGTCTTGATTACTGCGTTCAGGCATGAGTAAATACATAGTCTCAGAAATAATGAAATCTGACACTGTACCGGTAGTAGCTAATTCTTAGGGGGGGCGGGAAACACAAGAAAAAATTAATGTAAGAGACAAGAATTAACTTGGTTTTCAACAGTATGTAAAGAGCATCCATAAAACAGTTCACAATTAGAAGGTTCAGCACTATGTGACCAAAGACGTGCAATTGGAAATTTCATAAAATATCTGGTAGGGAATCTCTCAGCCTCAAAAAAATTTTTTTTCAATTACCACTCCCAACAGTCTCAATCATAAATAGCAAGGAAGAATGGTGGAAGTTGCAGCTGAGTGGAATCAGGAGCTCTATAGTTGCCCATCTTTACCTGAGAAAAAAGATACATATTCTACACAATCGAAGTACAAATATCCCTTTTTAAAAAAAGTATCCTGTTTCTCTTTTGATGTAGATATAATTTCCTGTTACGTTGTCTGCTCTTTTTATATGATATCATAATTCATCCTTGGACTGATCAGGAAGATTGAAAAATAGTTTCAATAAATAATGAAATATTTATAATTTGGAGAGCTGCTAGGAAGTTGTTTTATCAGTTCCCTTCATAACACTTGTACTGCTTGCTTTAAGAAATTGAAGCTGAACAATTGATATGTAGCTACTTTATATATTGTGCATCATACCAGTCACAAAACTTCAAAGAACCTTCAAAATATACGAATGCCATCTTTGCTATTAGGACAGTGTTCAAATTTTGTATATAATACAAAATTTGTATTAATACATGTATATAATTAATATATATATAATATATATATAATATATATATGTATTAATTGTATTAATACATGTATATAATTAATACATGTATATAATACATTCTCTGTCACTTGAATCTCTCCCCTCTTGGCACAGATATGAAACCTTGAATATATGCCCAGTGAACAAAGAGGGATAATTACTTAAATAGGCTTAAAAATCACACTTCCTGAAGATCACAGAAACAACGAGATGAATTTTTAAAATGATGGAGAAGAAGTGTGTGATAGGGGATGGGCAAGGGGCCTAAAACTCGAAGTATAAAATGCCAAGTGGATAGTATGTCTTTTCTTGTCAGCACAGAAGGAAGTGGACCTAGTGACCTATGGATAAGTTCATGCATATGAATAATTTCTCAAATGCACTTTTCAACATCTGAAGATAAAATAAGATTTAATCAAAGATATAACGTTTTGCAGCAAAAAAAAAAAAATCCCTCAGCCAATTTTTACTGCAGATTCTTGGGCTTGGTTATCGAAATCCTAGCTAAGGTATTCTTCATGGAAACCATTTCTGCAAGCTTTACCCAAGTCCTTTTTTCTAGGCAATTGCACTAACAAATGTCATAAGGCAAGTGTTCTTCTTCTTGTTTTATTTTACAGATTAACATGATTTTCTTAAACCTCCAACTGGAAGCATAATCCTGCAACTACCCCTCTGCCCCCCGCTGCCCCCCCCAGTCAATGTGTTTATGCCATCCATGGCTTGAGTTTGGCTTAACTTGATGTTGCCAGCCATTGGAGTTAATTTATCCAATTATACTTAAAATGTTTGTGAATACCAGAATTTTGACAGTGATTGGATTCAGACATTGCTCTAAGCTATACTGTTCAATTTTTGATGTGTGAATCTATTTATCTGATTTATTAAATCAAAGCATTTTTAAACAAATGATGGCTTTTATTTCTTGCACATTCTTTAGCATATTGTGTGATATTTTTATTTGTTTAAAAAAACCTGTAAAATGTCTTTGAGGATGTATGACAGCTCAAGAGACTTTGCTGATCCAGAGTTGTGCACTGAGAAGCCAAAAAATATAATGTAAGTATGTTGCATGGCAACAGTGAATCTAACTAATGGCAGCAACCAGGACAATTTCAAGCTGTACTGCTCTCCAGAGGGAGGGAGAGAGGGAGGGAAGGAATTACATCTTTTTCATTGCAAATATGTTATTTATTGACAGGTGGGTTATAATCACTCTAATACAGTCCTCATTGTGACCACATACTGTGAAACTTATCAATCTAAAGTCTTCCCTATTTTTCAAACGTTTGGGGTGGGGGGGTTTGCTGGGACAAATATTTCCCTAGATTACCTTAGGAGTGCAGAAAAAACAATTGCCTTCCATTGAGGACCTGTATAGTGCACAAGTCAAAAAGAGGGCTGTGAAAATATTTACAGACCCCTCACATCCTGGACATAAACTGTTTCAACTCCTACCCTCAAAACGACGCTACAGAGCACTGCACACCAGAACAACTAGACACAAGAACAGTTTCTTCCCGAACGCCATCACTCTGCTAAACAAATAATTCCCACAACACTGTCAAACTATTTACTAAACCTGCACTACTATTAATCTTCTCATCGTTCTCATCACCCATCTCCTTCCACTTATGACTGTATGACTGTAACTTTGTTGCTGGCAATCCTTATGATTTATATTGATATTGTTTCCTGATTTCTTATTTGTTCCCTATGACTATCCTAAGTGTTGTACCTTATGATTCTTGATGAATGTATCTTTTCTTTTATCTACACTGAGAGCATATCCACCAAGACAAATTCCTTGTGTGTCCAATCACACTTGGCCAATAAAAAATTCTATTCTATTCTATTGATTTCACAATCAGATCTGTCTGCTGTCTGTAACATCTGATTATATAGATCAGGAATAGGTCATCTGTTAGTGCCAAAGGTTCCCTGGACACTTTGAGAACATGTCATGGTTGCCATCATAGAATTGTTGCCATAGGAAATCAACCTGTTCATAAGATAGTTGCTATAGGAGGCATTGTCAGTCACAGAAGTGCCATGTAATAGAATAGTCATCCAAGCAACTCTGTATCGCTCTACCTGAACCTTTCTGGAACTCAGGCTGGAGTTTGCTTTGTAAAACTATTTCCTGTTTACATTTAATTAAAAATACTTTTAAAAAGTCAGGTGAGGCAGGCAAATGGGCACATTAAAGGGGTGAAATCCAGCAGGTTCTGACAGGTTCTGGAGAACTAGTAGCGGAAATTTTGAGTCGGTTGGAGAACCAGCAAATGCCACCTCTGGCTGGCTCCAGAGCGGGGTGGGGATGGAGATTTTGCAATATCCTTCCCCCAGGAGTGGGGAGGGAAGGGGGATTTTGCAGTATCCTTCCCCTGCCATGCCCACAAAACCGGTAGTAAAAAAATTTGGATTTCACCACCGGCACATTAATGTTCATGGGCACCATACTTGGCCTAGGTAGCTTCTGGACACTTAATCTATAGATCCATAAATTGGCAGGAATGAGGAGGTTCTCCATATGATATGATACCCTATTTTAACATGGATAATAGCTGACAGTATGCTTCATATGCAGATGAACTCTGCCCTCTCAAAACTCTTATATAAAATCATGAAAGACTTCTGCCAATCATAGCTACTTAGGATCAAGCAATTTCTTGTGAGGAGAACATAGTGGTCTCTTTGCATGATAGACATGTTTCTCAGTACTTCATGTTGCTTCCATTAATTAAATAGTCCAAAATTAATGGCAACTTCTCCAATGGTAATTTCCCATCTACTTTCTCTAAATCATTGCATCTCAAAAGTTTGGGGAGAGCAGACAAAAAGTTGGACTTCTTCAATCATTTCATGCATCAGTGAAGATTAGGAACACGAACCAACTCCCTCTCTGACATTCTGGCTATGCTTATCAGGAAGCTCACCTAAATATTTTTTAGGGCCTCATGAAAGTATTTTGCATTTTTCTTAAAAGAGAATGCCAGTAAAGAATAAGGTAGCATTTGGGAAATTAAAAATAGAATAGAATAGAATAGAATTTTATTGGCCAAGTGTGATTGGACACACAAGGAATTTGTACCAAGTATTACTTAAAATGTACCAAGTATTACTTAAATTTCATAATACAACATCTTTTCTCATCCCTCCCCTAAATGCTTCGAATTGCCTTGCAGGATTCCATGATACCATTTCCCTTCTGCCTTCAAATCTTTCCTCAAGCCTTGTTTTTGTGAAGCTTTCAGCACAACTGCTTCTCATGCCTTGATGAAGCTGCATGTAAGCAAGCCCCAGCATTTGCAGGTGAAGCCATTTGTGGTAGTTCCCTATTTATATTTTCATAGATTCCCTTTTCCGTGCTTTTTTCCAAGTATTATCTTGTAAGCTCTGTGGAACTGACATTTGTCTGCTTGTCCTCTGGAAAGTTCCATGTGTATCATTCATGAAAAAGAAGAACCACCCCAACAAACATAAGGATGAGGGTCAAGCCAAGAGGTCTTCAAACTTGGCCGCTTTAAGACTTGTGGACTTCAGCTCCCAGAATTCTCTGCATATTTGGCTGGAGAATTCTGGGAGCTGAAGTCCACAAGTCTTAAGGCTGCCAAGTTTGAACACCTCTGGTCAAGCCAATTCTTGTTTCCTTTGCTTGAGGGGGGAAAATGATTGACACTTTATAATAGCAAGGCTGAACTTGCCTGGACAGAGGGATCCTCACAAAATTGTCAAGGCAACATTTTTCTTAATCACATCATGTGTCTGGCCTATCACTTCTGAAAGGTTTCCTGCCCTACTGCAAACTTCATCTTCTAATAAAAGAATGACTCAATTATCTCACATTCTTCTCTACTTTTTTCTGATTGAGGTTGGGGGGCAAAGGTAGAATGCAGTTCAGGCAGGTTAGCTTTCCATACTGTAAGCTCTTGGCAGAGAAATAAAGAAGTAGAAAAGACATTGCTTTTCCAGCAGCAGGTTTTTAGAACACAGGATTCATCTTTAAAATACATTCCTGCTTACTCAGTGAAGTGAGCTTCCACTGGGTTGTACTAATGTACTCTTACTAAATGCATCAAATTCTTATGTACCACAAGTATGTGGTCTCTCCCCCCTCCCATGCCATTATTTCATAAGCATGGGTGTAGACAAAGGAGGGTGGCGGTAAAGTAGGGTAGCTATCAGAAATTACATAAAATATGTAACACATTGAGGTCTAGTTTTGTATCAGCTTCCAAATATGATTTTACTTGATTATTCCACTCTGTTCTCAAAACATAGAAATTGATTTTAAAAAGCAAGCAAACCAAACTCATAAATACCACTTTGGAAGCAGCAGCTACAATAATGGGTAGGTTACATGTCACAGATCAACTTGTCAAAAATGGATTTCAACAATTCACCCAGGTGAGCACAAGACAGAGGAAAGATCAATAGAGTTTGGCAGATGTCTTACCGTAGAATGTCTTGGAGATAACCTTGGAGAAACTATTTAGAGATAGTACAACAAAAACATATGCAAAAATATGCACTGAGTCTAGGAAACAGAGAAAGCATTAACGAGAGACTCCAATAATCTCCTCCCTGACTCCCTGGGGTATAAGAGGGAGGGAAGGGAAAACACATCAGGCCACATTATTCTGTTAGTATAACCTATTTAAATAAAATATAGTGCTAGTCATCTTTGGAATCCATTTCCTGATCTGGTCAACTTTAAAGGGCTGACGCTCTGACAAACACACACACACACACACACACACACACACACACACACACACACACACACACTTATTTAGAGCAGGTATTGAGTTCCAAAAAGTTATAGCTGAGTCAGTGACAGCAGGGACAGCTGCCAGTGCAGCAAATTCCTACAAAGGTTGGCTTTGAATTCAATGGAGCCAGTGGTGGGCTGCTGCCAGTTGTAACAACTGGAAATGTGAGCGTGCCTGCGTGCGGCCTTCTGCTCATGCATACGGCTTCAAAAACAGAGCGATATAGGATGGGATAGCAGCGGGCCGAATGGGCGGGGGCAGGCCCACCCGCGGGTCACAACTACAAGTTTGCCCAAACTGGTCTGAACCAGCAGCAGCCCACCCCTGAATGGCGTGCTTTGCACTTCTGTGAAAATAAATGGATTTGATGTGAGTTTTATTTGAGGAGTCTCAAACTTTAGTCACCTTTAGGAACCTTTGGATCTAATCCAGGGGTGAAATCTAATCTATTTTGCTACCGGTTCTGTGGGCGTGGCTTGGTGGTCATGTGACTGGGTGGGTGTGGTCAACTTGTAATAATGTGGTGAAACTCACTTAACAACGCTCTTGCTTAGCAACCAAAATTTGGGGCACAATTGTGGTCATAAGTTTCTTTTCTTTCTTTCTTTCTTTCTTTCTTTCTTTCTTTCTTTCTTTCTTTCTTTCTTTCTGTCCTTCCTTCCTTCCTTCCTTCCTTCTTTTCTTTCTCTTCTCTCTCTCTCTCTCTCCATTCCTCTTTCTTTCTCTTTCTCTCTTTCTCTCTCTCACTCTCTTTCTTACACACAAACACACACACCTGGTCTGAGCACATAGAGAGAGCCCTTCCCGGGGAGGTTTTCCGGATGGACACACCTGGCAGCAGTGGCGACAGCGGTGGTAGGGGAGAGCTTGCCTGGGCTTCCCTGCCATCACAGAACTGCGCTGTGCCGGGGATTTTTCCCACACGGACGCGCCTGACAGCAGTGGCGGCAGGGAAAGAGCTTTCCTGGGCTCCCCCACCATCCTGGAACTGCACTATGCCGGGGAGTTTTCCTGGGTGAATGTGCTTGGCAGCAGCAGTGGGGGAGGGGGCAGAGCTTGCCTAGGCTCTCTCGCCATCCTGGAACTGCACTGCACCGGGGACTTTTCCTGTGCAGCCACAGTGCTGACGGTGGCAGCGGCAGCAGAGCACATCCTTCAGGGACCCGAGGGTGGGTGGCCTAGCCCAAAAGTGGTACATTCCCCATCATGGGCTGGATGCAGGGTGGGGGGAAGGCAAGTGTGGGACTGCCAGGAAGGCAGCGTGGATGATAGTCAAGCATGGGAGGGCACCAGGGAAGGGAGTAAGATAGGCTGCTCATGCTAGCTCCCTTCCCTGCAACCCTACCATGCTTTCCTGCCTTCTACATGGCCTTCCGTTTACTTGCCTTCACAAACTGGCCACGGGGACATTGGGAAGGCCACGTAGAAGGCAGCGAAGCATGGAAGGGCTGCGGGCCACAGACGGGTGGCTAGCCAACGATTGCTACCGGTTCTCTGAACCAGCCCCAATCTCTGCTACCAGCTCTCCCGAACCGGTCCAAACTAGGAGCGTTTCACTCCTAATCTAATCCTTTCCCTACAGATATTCCACTAACTGCTTTTCATCAAACTTGAGTCTTATGGAATCTTCTGATATGCATCTAACAGCAGTAAGAGGTCAAGAGACTTAAAATGATATCCTCTCCCATCTTCTTCTGTAGTAGTTTTAGATCAAATATCTCCCTCTCCTCTACCATTTAAGAAACATTTTCTCCAGATGAAATCGAGCATGAAATGTATAAATGTAAAAATGGTGTCCAAATATGAAATAGCTGGTAACACTAGTGGGTTCCTGAAGTTTCCTTAGTGCTAGGGAACAGGGGTGGGGGGGAGCCGCAAATGAAAATAATTTAATACTCCCCTCTAATTAGTTGTCATTTGGAAGAAGTCAGATATTTCCTGTAGTTAAGTAAGATGCAGAGTAGATATGACAACCTCTAATCTAACCAGGCTGACTGAAAGGGTATATAAACATATTGGCAGAGCAAATACAGGCTACGCAGCTGTCTGAGACGAACGAAAAGTGCTTAAGGCAGCCTCAAGCCAAGCATGACAGATGGAAGCAGAATGTCTTGTGGGATATGAAGAGGACAATGCAAAGCAAATGTCCAGCTAGCCTTCTGAGTGACAGAGAGTGGTTTGTTTGTACACATCTTTTGCTAGAGAAGACTTTGACCTTAGCTTTGTATTAGTTCCAACCCATGGAGTCTTCTGTGCACTAAATAGTCCCCAGCTCATTAGCTAACTCTTCGTGGATGTCCTTTTGACAGCCACGAGAACCTGCTAAAAAATGGGAGAAATCTGAGTGAAATCTGTCATTCACATCTTCTTCCCAAGAAATGATTGGCATCCTCCAAATGCACATTGACTTGTGGACTTCAAAATTGAAGTCCACAAGTCTTAAAGCTGCCAAGGTTGGAGACCCCTGATTAGTGCACAAATGCACTAATAGGTTTTTTAGGTAATGCAGCAAAGTTATCCTGCACTATCTTTAATGCCAGATGCTGGAATGAGGTAAAATATTTTTAAAAATCTATTCAAATCTATCTTTACTCACCTAGTTTTGGAACTTGTGAGATAGACTCTTGTATTTCTCTGTGTCATGATGCCCTTGACTCCCATTTGACAAATAAATAGAATTCCAACACTCCCCCACACAGTAGATACAACAGCACATTGATCAAAGTGAGGGGAACAGGAAAAAGAATGACAGCTTCATCACCACTGCTCCACATCTTTCAAAACAGGCATAAGGCCTGTTTTGTTTTTGAATGCAAAAAGCATCTACCCGCAACAACCCACCAGGATTCAAGCGATCAGTTCAGACTGACTTCAAGGAAAGGCCTTCCCACTTCAATAATAAGGGCAAGCAAGAGGGCAATCTTGGCACCCACTTCCCAAGCTTTGTAATCCCTTTTTCTCCAGAGGATTACCTAAAGTTAATTCTTCTGAAAGTAATGAATAACTCTCACTTGGATGGAAATTTAGTGGCTGGGCCGTTTTTCAAAATGTGAGCGTACACATATACATATAAATAGAATAGAATAGAACAGAATAGAATTTTTATTGGCCAAGTGTGATTGGACACACAAGGAATTTGTCTTGGTGCATATGCTCTCAGTGTACATAAAAGAAAAGATACGTTCATCAAGGTACACACACACCCATATTTCTATGCACCGTTTTCAGTGTTTCAGTTCTCAGATACCAGACCAAAAGTGCTTTAAATCAGGGGTCTCCAACCTTGGCAGCTTTAAGACTTGTGGACTTCAATTCCCAGAATTCCTCAGCCAGCTTTGCTGAGAATTGCTTTCAATTCTGGGAATTGAAGTCCACAAGTCTTAAAGCTGCCAAGGTTGGAGACCCCTGATTTAAATAATGGATAGAAGACCTCTTCTTTGTTCTGAACTATATTCTCCAATGATACTCTGTCAGAAGCCACATTCTGATGGCATCTGAGGTCAATTGCTCTCTCTTTCTCCCCTTCCACCTGCCCTTATACTCTCTTTTACTAATAGTCCTATTATTTCTCCTTCCCTCTTCCTGAACACCCAATGTTTTGCTAGGAGAAGGATACCTTTTTGCCTCGGTCTGAACTGATAACTAGCAGAGATTAGAATATGGGACACAAGCTAATGAGTCTTGCTTGAAAAAAATGAGTGACTCCCCAGTGCAATTACTTAAGTCCACATTTTTGTTTCTGAGATTCATTTATTACAGAGTACTTCAAGGTCCATGATGGGACCTAAGAGTTGTGGCTCAATAGATTAGTGCCTCCTAATTTTTCTGTGCTGCAATCCTATAACTCCCTGCATTGTATTTATGATTACTACTGTTAGAGGCGGGGAACCATGCAAGCGTTCACACACGCTTGCATGTTTCCCTGCTTCTGTCAGTAGCAATCATAAATATGATGCAGGATTGCAGTTCTGAGCAATTGCACTTTTTTAATATAGTCCTGTGGATAACAAGTGTGAAAAGAGGAGCAGAAAAAAATGACCAGAGCAAAGACAAGAGAATTGGTTCTGAGCAAAATACATTTTTAAAAAGGAGAGGCAAAAAATGCTGATGAGAACAGAACAACAGTGGATGATGACTTGCTAGTAGTACCTGTTGGCTGTCGAGACCTTGCTTCTTTCAAGTAGTAAAGGGCCTTGTTGTAGTCTCCAAGGTGATAGAATGCTACTCCTGACCGGTAGAGTGCCTTGAAGTTCTCCCCTTCTTTCTTCAGTACTTTCAGGCAATATTCTTTGACCCGCTCATAATTCACCAGCTCAGCTTGAAGTAGGCAGGCTACAAGAGAAAAAGGAACAGCAACTACTACATTCTAAGTCTATTTTAGAGAATTATTCTTTCAAGACCAACAAGGGAAAGGATGTGGAGTTGGACGAAAAGAAGACAACTTAGGAAATGGTAGTCTCCTTTAGCTGAGCATCAGATCCCATTTTCCAATCTCTAATCTCAGCAGAAATTGTCTATACTGCAATTAGAAATTGACATAAAGGTGGCATGGATGGATGGTATCCACCTGTTTGTTTGTTTTACAAATAAGCCAGGAATTCCCTTTGCTCCAAGAACACAACTTTGTACAGATGGATTCAAACTCTATGATAAAATAATATACACACATACAAAGCATATACATAGAAAGCTGAATTATATGGGGCAGCTTAAATGATATTAAACTAAAGAAAAATAGTGTAATGAGAACATAAATATATGAAAACATAAATATGGATATTGGAACTGCAAAGCTACTTAACATGAAGTCATGCATAACACCCAATAATATTTTCTCTTTAAATTGCATACTTTTAACTCAACAACACTTGCACTTTATTTTCTTACAAAGAGACATTCACAACGATCTCTTTCCATTTTCTGTTATAATCTGAAGAAATAATCTGTAAGAATTTCAAATTTCAAATCTTTATTGTCAACGCACAACATATGTACAATGAGAATGATTGAGCTCCCTCAGTGCACCCACCTACCCCAACCAGGGGTGAAATGCTCCTGGTTCGGACCGGATCAGCCAATCCGGTAGCGATGATGGCGGGTGGTTTGGAGAACTGGTAGCAAAAATTTCTGCCTCCCCCTGCCCATAACCACCCAATCGCTTGCTTGCCCGCTTGCCACTTCTTTTAAAAAATGCTTTTAAAAGGTTAAAAAAAGGCTCTGATGATCACAGTGAGCCATGCGATCGTCAGAGCCTTTTTATAAACTTATAAACTATTCGGCCGAATAGGTTGTAAAAAAATGCTTTTAGAAATAGCAAAAAAGATCGCGTACCACAGCTGATCACTCCCCCGCACGCGCTGTTCTACTTACCCCATGCCTCCTTTCGGCATACACTGCATGCGCGCACCTTGCATTTGGTGCATGGTGCGCACTGTGCACGTGCACACGCTCAGTGCGCATTCGCAGCCAGTGAACCGGTAGTAAAGTTCAGATTTCACCACTGCCCCCAACACAATACAACTCACTGTGAAGATAGAAAATCCCTAACCCAATAAATCATATGAAGAAAACACCCAGTCCTATTGCACGAGTGTGAATATGTTACACATTGCACTGGCCCTGCAGTCCATCATACTACATAGTTATGATGTTATTTCTCATTCAGGAGTCTGATAGACCATGGATAAAAAGTGTTCTTCAGCCTGTTTGTACGGCTGGCTATACTTCTATATTTCCTTCCCGATGGTAGGAAGGTAAAGAAGTGATGACCAGGGTGAGAGTCGTCCCTGAGAATTTTCTTCACTCTTTAAGGCAACGAGCCCTAGCAATATCATCTAGTGCGGGACAGCCCACAATGTTTTGTGCTGTACTCACCACCCTCTGTAATGTTTTTCTCTCCGTGGCTGTCAGACCAGCGTGTCATACCGTGATGCAATAAGTGCCGACGCTTTCTATTGTGGATCGGTAAAAGGTCATCAGTTGTTGTTCCACCCAATAGCCACAGAAGAGGAGAATAAGACTGTTGTTCATACAGAAGGTGTGTGTGTGTGTGTGTGTGTGTGTGTGTGTGTATTGTTGTGTCTCGTCCAATCTCACCTCAGCCGGGGTCTTCTTATCTGCTTCCGAACATGGAGGAATGTTCTAGTATGCCTCCCGGCCCCAGCCCTGGCTCCATGCCCAGACAGGCTGAAGAGGAAGAAATACCTCCAGCCCCCAGCTCTGGCTCCATGCCCAGGCAAACGGAGCAACTAGACCCCTCCCCCTCCTCCACAGCATGTGAGCCTGAGGAAGGTCAATTACCAACAGCTGCCGACCGGAGTGACCCTCGCGTCAGAAGACTTGATAGGCGGAGGCAACAGAAGGAAGGGAGGGGCAGGCCTGGATAAGTGCTGAGTCATGGAGCCACACTCCATGGCCTATATAAAGGATCTGCTTTCTGGCATTCTCTGAGTCAGGCAAAGTCTAAACATATCTTGCTGAAGTCACTTTCTGGTGTCCTGCCTGCCCTGAAGACTTTGCTAGGACTTTGGCAGAGCTGCAGAGGCACACCTGATTCGGATTTCCCTGACCCGGCCGTCAGCGGAGGAGTGGGACACGATATATATATATATATATATATGTTTTCTGAGGTTTTCACGGGTGTTTGTATATAGGTCTTTGGTTGTTCGGGTTTTCTCCCACGTAAAATTGGAAGTGTCTTGGCGACGTTTCAATGAAGTCTCATTCGTCATCTTCAGGTTTCAGCTTTGTGCTTCTAGGGGCAATGTGCCCCTACATTGCCCCTAGAAGCACGAAGCTGAAGCCTGAAGATGACGAATGAGACTTCGTCGAAATGTCGCCAAGACACTTCCAATTTTATGTGGGAGAAAACCCGAATAACCAAAGACCTACATACGGACACCCGCGAAAACCTGAGAATATATATATATATATGCTATGCATATATATGGAAAACAAAAAGTTGATATGTAACATTTGCGTGCCCATCCCTGTAAAAATTATAAAGCTGCTACATAGTGCTTTGGATTGTTCAGTATATCTTCTTTATTATTTATTTATTTATTTATTTAAACTTTTATACCGCCCTTCTCCCGAAGGACTCAGGGCAGTGTACAGCCACAAATAAAAACAATAAAATATACAAAGTTAAAATATCAATTTAAAATACATATTCGATAATGGCCGAATTAAAACCGTCAATTGACCCAACCTAAAAATACCCCATATAAAATTACAAAATTAAAAATTTTAAAAATTTAAAAATTTAAAAATCAGGCCAGTCCCGCTTTATCTTTTTTACACTGCAAATGAAGGCCTGAGACTAATTTATTTTTAAAATATTTGGGAAAACCATGGGACCACCTATACCAGGGCTTCCCACATCAGCCCCTTTGTCGTTGAGGGCTACATTACACCCACTGAAGATGCAAACTCACTGTATAAGCACTGTGGTTATTTCAGAGCAGAAGACCATTTACAGGTTCAGGGTAGTGACTCACTGGCTGGACTGTGGCTGTATGTAAAAAAAATTCTTTTGCTTGCATCATGTCCTGGTATCTTCAATTTACAGAATGATAAGGAGACTGAAAAGAGCTGCTGTCAGCACAGGGTCAACAGACAAAAATCTAGCAACCTGGTCTGTTCTCAGACACCTTTATGATGTTCTTTCTTGTCATGTGTTTGGCAAGAGATTCAGCTTTTCATTTATGATGCTTGTTTTTCTTTCACAAAAACTCTACACAAATTGTATCTTTCCTGAACTGAAGCCACACAGTCACATCAATTATACAGATAGGCACAGGCAAAAGTACATCGTTATTAAATGTTCTGCCCTATGACTGCAGTGAGAAATCTCCAAGCCTGTATTTTGTGCCAGGTACAACAAAGCAAGAATGGGTTAATTCTGCACTTCTCTCTGCATATTTATATATCGTGTCATTTCCAATAGAGACTCCTTCTTTTTTTAGATTCTCTTTTTTTTTCTCTTCACAGTGGTACTATTCTGTGACAAGGGCCATAGAATTGATTAGTTCAAAGCCAGATATAGGATCCCTGCTCTCACTTTTTTTACAAGCTGGACTGTCTTTTCCAAGATGGAAAAAATTCATAAGCGCACAAACGTGCCTACCGTTCCTGTTCTATTGTTTTTCTTTTCTTCTTCATATATATATATATATATATAGGTCTTTGGTTATTCGGGTTTTCTCCCGCGTAAAATTGGAAGTGTCTTGGCGATGTTTCGACGAAGTCTCATTCATCATCTTCAGGCTTCAGCTTCGTGCTTCTGGGAGCAATGTGTGATTGCAGCTGTTTCTTCCTTTTTAACTGCTAGTGGGGGTTTTGAACTGATTGGGTGGGAGCTTGGCTGTGATCTGATTGGATGGGGGTTTTTTGTGCTTTGATTGGCTGGGGGTGTGTCCTGTTTGGGTGGGGGCTTGGTTGTGCTCAGATTAGTCTGAGTTGCAGGCTCCCAGAAGCACGAAGCTGAAGCCTGAAGATGACGAATGAGACTTCGTCGAAACGTCGCCAAGACACTTCCAATTTTACGTGGGAGAAAACCCGAATAACCAAAGACCTACATATATATATATATATATATATATATATATATATATATATATATATATATATATATATATATATATATATATATATATATGCTTATACCTTTATATACTATATAACCTTTCTGTATGATAGTTACATATATTGTTGTGAAAAAATAAATAAATAAATAAATAAATAATGTCTGTATTAGATGGACTGCCTCTTCCCAATTACATCTGTCCATGTCATCAGGTCTGGCAGAAGAGGTTTGTTGCTGGTCCCATCTTGCTAAGGAGTCCCATCTAGTGGGACCCAGGGGACAGGCCTTTTCTGCTGTGGCACCTGTTCTGTGGGGCATCATCCACTCTAGATGAGATTGGCTTCATCTCTGCCAACCTTCAAGAAGCCTTTCGAAACCTTATGTTAACAGGTTTGGGGGTCACAAGGGAGTGGTATTTGATGAGGTGACTCCATTGTTCATATTATCTTATGTTTCCTCCCAGCCTTTAATATTAATTTTTGTACTTATTGGATGCTTTATGTATACTATAAAACAGGGGTCTCCAACCTTGGTCCCTTTAAGACTTGTGGACTTCAACTTCCAGAGTTCCTCAGCCAGCTTTGCTGGCTGAGGGACTCTGGGAGTTGAAGTCCACAAGTCTTAAAGGGACCAAGGTTGGAGAGCCCTGCTATAAAATACTGTGTATGTGTGTGTGATGACTAGGTCCATCATCTGTCCGTCTGTCCGTCCATCTGTCCGTCCGTCTGTCTGTCTGGTAAGGGCTAGATACAATAACAGCAGACATTTCAATGCAATTTCTAGAACTGACCCTGTTTCCAGATCCTGTCTCTATTCACTCATTGATCACAGAATGGGACAACTCACTACAGCCAACTCACTATGACCAACTCACCACAGCCTATTCCACCATTCCTTTGATATTAGTGTAACTGTTATGGCTGGATTGTCCCGTTGCAAGTTAGCCATAGCAAATTGTCCTGGACCTGATCACGGAATGGGATTGATCAACTGCAGCTGGACCTGCTCTAACTCTGCTTCAGATGGTAATACAGGTAGTCCTTGACTTACCTCCACAGTTGAGCCCATAATTTCTGTTGCTAAGTGAGACACTTGTTAAATGAATTTTGCCCCATTTTCTGACCTTTCTTGCCACAGTTGTTAAGTGAATTGCTGCAGTTGTTAAGTTAGTAACACAGTTGTTAAAGGGAATCTGGCTTCCCCACTGACTTTGCTCGTCAGAAGGTCGCAAAAAATGTTCACATGACCCGGGGACACTGCAACCCTCATGAATATGAATTAATTGCCAAGCATCCAGATTTTGATCACATGACCATGGGGATGCTGCAACGGTCAAAAGTGTGAAAAATGGTCATAAGTCACTTCTTTCAGTAGTGGTCTAACTTTTAGCAGTACTAAATGAACTGTTGTAAGTTGAGGACTACCTATACGTATATGCTTAGGACTATTTTCCTTCGCTATTGTAATGCAGAATTGCAAAATCGAGTTTGATACAAAAATGTACCCTCCATCCATTCACAGTAGCCTGCAAAGCAGACATAAGATCTGCCTGGTCCAGCATCCTATTTCCTATAGTTCTCCCCCTGTGCTTAAATTGATTGTCTAGCTGCTAGCAATTTCTGGTCCAAGCTATGCTGCCACCGATTCTGACATCATATTGATCAGTCACTACCATTGATTAAATTCTGGCATGTCCCCATTAAGCCGGTTGCATAAGTTAACCCTGAATTTAAGCCTTGTTGATTTCATGAGGTTTTTTTTGTTTTTTGTTTTTTATTTTGTCAATCATATATAAGATAACAGGTAAAAGTATAAACATAATTTGGATACATTGGAGCACCCACCCTCTGGAATGAACTTCGCCCCGGTTTACGTCAATTACCTGACCTTCGGACCTTTCGCCGTGAATTGAAAACATACTTGTTCATCCAAGCGGGACTGGCTTGATTTTTAAATTTTCAAATTTCTGGTTTTTTAATAATTTTAGATTGGGGTATTTTAGTATAGGTCAATTTGACGGTTTTAATTTTCGGCCATTTTTGAATATGTATTTTAATTGTTATTTTAACTTTGTATATTATTGTTTTACTCTGGCTGTACATCGCCCTGAGTCCTTCGGGAGAAGGGCGGTATAAAAATCTAAATAAACTAAACTAAACTAAACTAAACATGAAAAGAGTAAGTAAAAAGGAATATTAGGACAGGGACGGTGGCACACAGCTGCACTTATGCACACCCTTTACAGACCTCTTAGGAATGGGGTGAGGTCAATAGTAGCCAGTTTAAGGTTAAAGTTTTGGAGGTTTGGGGAAGAAACTACAGAGTCAGGTAGTGCATTCCAGGCATTGACCACTCTGTTACTGAAGTCGTATTTTCTGCAATCGAGTTTGGAGCAGTTTACCTTAAGTTTGTATCTATTATTTGCTCATGTATTGTTGTGGTTGAAGCTGAAGTAATTATGACAGGTAGGACATTGTGGTAGATAATTTTATGTACTATGCTTAGGTCAGACTGAAGTCGGCGTAGTTCTAAGTTGTCTAAGCCCAAAATTTGGAGTCTGGTGGCATACAATGAATAGATACAATGAATGTTCGTTGGATATCCTCCATAGGTGTTGTTGTTGTTGTTGTTGTTGTTGTGAGCATCCGTGGAAATCAGAATTGACTCTCTCATGAAAGAAAGGCATAATTTTAGGAGCCGATGCTGTTAGGCAGCAAGAGAAAGTAGCTGCTGCTTACAGATGGTAATTTCAGATGTGGGTGGGGATTGGAAAAAGGGTGTGACAGATAAAAGGAAGAAAATGCCTGAATGCTGCGGCAAAATCTTTTCAATCATTGGCCCGGGTCACCTGAGTTCTGTTTTGAACAACAAAGAGTCATAGCCTGATCCTACATGCACTTGTCAGATGTGACGGAAATTTGTCACACACCACAAAGAGCGCTAATGGGGATTTGTTCCCAAAGTAGACAGCAGCCTAAAGCGGCAGATTTTCATTAGGACAGCTACAGAGTGGTAAAGGATTATATTCTCCTTCTTGACTAAAGCAGCCTCGCCAATGATATCCCAAACAAATAAAAATCTGGGGGCTGACATTTCCATTCAGAACAATACATCTTAAATGCACAAAGGCGTAGAACAAAAGCTTGGTCCTGAATTTATCCCCTTCCTCTCAAAAAGAGGCCAGAAGCCGAGTCAGCAGGGTTGACCCAGTCCAAAGGGAGATTTGCCAAGAAAAGGTTATCCAAAGACCACACTGTCCTTTTGCTCTTTTCCTTCCAGGTTCATATAGCTAATCATGTACAGGTAATCCTCGACTTGCAACAGGCTGCTTAGTGACTGTTCGAAGTTACAACGGCACTAAAAAAAGTTACTTATGACCATTTTTCACACTTACGGCTGTTGCAGCATCCCCATGGTCACGTGATTTACATTCGAATGCTGGACAACCGACTCACATTTATGACGGTTGCAGTGTCCCGGAGTCACGTGGTCAACTTTTGCAACATTCTGACAAGTAAAGTCAATGGGGAATCCAGATTCACTTAAACCAGGGGTCTCCAACCTTGTCGATTTTAAGACCTGTGGACTTCAACTCCCAGAATTCCTCAACCAGAATGCTTTAGAGGGGAGTAGATATAATGAGATGAGGAGGGGTGGAGAAAAAAAGAGATTTCAACCCATAAAAAAAGTTGCTGTTACCATTGGAAATTTTCCCATCGCCTTCAAAAGCAATGACCTCTTCGCCTTATTAAAATTCAGCTAGATTCTCTCCTTGCTTCTCATGGAGCTTGAAATGAAGGCAGCCATTCCTTTCTCTCATCCACCCCCATGTCTCTTCTTGTCTCCACACTTCCTTCTCGTTAAGGTGTGAATCTGAAACTAAAATCCTTGACAGCCCTGAGAATGTACTTCTATATTTATGTATCAAATAACAGGTACAATAGCACAAACAGCTGCCCTTTGCCCAAGAATTCTGCCTGGTGCAGTCAAGAGAGCAACCTCTTTGTGTATAAGGTGGCCTGTCAGTGCCACAAAGAGACAAGTTGCTGGAAGCATGAAGAGTAAAAGACGGCAAAGGCTTCAAAATTGCAGGCTCACAAGAAGCTGCCTTATTCTGAAACAAAACATCAATGCACCTAGCACAGAATTATCTTTACACACTCCCATGGGGAGATGAATATTTGGGAGAAGAGCAATTATTCTGAGTCCAACCAGAATCATTGACATCTAATGTCACAGCAGTTCTGCAACATTTCAGACAGGAGCCTTTCTCAGGTCACTTGGAGGTTATGAAAAAAATTGAATATGGACCTGTTTGTAATCAAAGCACATGATCAAACACTGAGTTTTGATTCCTTTTAGAGATCAAGCATTTAGTCCCAGCAACTTCATCAAATCTTTTTATGAAGTCATGGAAATTGTCCCCGGGGTCCATTACTACTATATCGAAAGCATGTTGATCCTTGTAAGGATTTTCAATCTCAGTGTGAAATTCATTCATTTCTCAAGCAAGCCAATTCTTCAGCTGCAGCAATTTATGAATACAGTCCAAATGGTCAACTTTGAAGTAAGGAAGTTTCATGTATTCATATGAAAGCTGTATTACTTCCCTGCTATGCTTTGCGTGTCCTTTTTTGTATGATTACTGCAATGTTTCTAAGCTTGCAGCGAAAATATCCTTTCTGCTACTGCTCCCACCCAAAAATTACTAATAGTGGAAATGACATCATTACATCTGTCTGCGAAGAAGTTCCCCATTTATACAAGTTTGCACACAAATATTTTTCCACAGCTGCTGTCCATAATCTTATTTAGGGAGGAAATCTAAGTTTAAGGCCAGAATTTCATTAATTTATGCAGAACATAAATTCATCAAATTTCTAAGGCCCAGTATAGCTAAGAGATAATATAATTAAGATTTAAATATAATAAGTCAAATTGCAGAAAATTATTTGTAATTTTCTTCTCATATTTTCCAGGCTCGCCTTTCCTAGTTTTGGACTTGGTTAGGATGGAAAACCAGAGCTAGACTGAGAAGTACAATATTTAAAAAAAAAAAAATCCCAGAAAATAAAGAGTAGTCAGTGGCTAGACAATTTCTCTGTATTTATGGACAAATACCACTTTGCTCAATATCTTCTGCACCTGCATCTCATCTTCTTCTCCATTGTGATTAGAGATCGCTTCTTCCTTCTTTTGTTTGTTGCTGTTGTTGAATAAGTGGTTAAAAACCCTGGAAGGTTTCCTCTTTTGTGTTGCCTATCTTTTCTTTTAATTTCCCCTGTAATGTTTAACCCAGGTTTTATCTTTCAAAAGCAATATGCAAGCTCCGAACCTCCAGTAGCATTTTCTTTTCATACTTCAATTATACTTTTCCCCTTCATGAGTCATTCACTAACTGGGAAAGCTTATTCAGTGGTTTCTCCTTCTTTTTCTTCCCTATTGCTCTTTCTTAGCAAGCATCACTAAAGATCCATCTGCCTTTTGTAGGCTCTCAGCAGAAACTGACTTTCCTGCTAAAGAGTGGCTTCTCTCCAGAGACACTGCATCGCTTCCTAAATGTGCTCTAGGACAGGGGTCTCCAACCTTGGCAACTTTAAGCCTGGTGGACTTCAACTCCCAGAATGCCCCAGCCAGCAAAGCTTCTGGGAGTTGAAGTCCACCAGGCTTAAAGTTGCCAAGGTTGGAGACCCCTGCTCTAAGAAGCTGGGAAGAGTCTCAGGAGTAGAACTGAAGGATGGCTCCTAAATTTGATAAATAAATAAAAATATATAACTTTGACTCTAAGAGACCTCCCAAGGGGGCCTGCTCCTTCAAGAGGAAGGTTTTTATCCAGAATTATCATTGGGGGGAGACAGAGTTTGCCCAGAAATCTCCTTCTTGCGGAGTCTTAATCTCAGTTATTTTCCTTTCACCACAGCTCAAACCAATTGATGACCTTCCCAGTAGCTTTGTATAGATGTGAAATAGCAGGGGAGATAACGATGAACCCTGCAGCAGCCACAAGTGGGCATCTCTTTGGGTGACCTCTCCCCAATCATCACAAGTGGCACCGTTTATTCAGGAAGAAGTAGAACAACTTCAGAACAGGGTTCCCAATTTATTTATTTATTTATTTATTTATTTATTTTTCAAATTTTTATACCGCCCTTCTCCGAAGACTCAGGGCGGTGTACAGCAGATACAATGCCCTGCCTTTGAAGTCAGAAGAGTACAATGGAGATAATTGTAGAAGCCAAAAGGTCCGAATAGATGAGAAGGGATGCATTCACCCCGTTCAGATCCCAGCAGGGGTGAAATCCAGCAGGTTCTGACAGGTTCTAGAGAACTGGTAGCGGGAATTTTGAGTAGTTCGGAGAACCGGCAAATACCACCTCTGGCTGGCCCCAGAGTGGGGTGGGAATGGAGATTTTGCAATATCCTTCCCCTGGAGTGGGGTGGGAATGGGGATTTTGCAGTATCCTTCCCCTGGAGTGGGGTGGGAATGGGGATTTTGCAGTATCCTTCCCCTGGAGTGGGGTGGGAATGGGGATTTTGCAGTATCCTTTCCCTACCATGCCCACAAAGCCACGCCCACAGAACCAGTAGTAAAAAAATCTGGATTTCACCACTGTCTGGGGCCGGTTTAGCTCAGGCCGGTAAAGCCTGTTATTAAGAACACAGAAGCCTGCAATTACTGCAGGTTCGAGCCCGGCCCAAGGTTGACTCAGCCTTCCATCCTTTATAAGGTAGGTAAAATGAGGACCCAGATTGTTGGGGGGGCAATAAGTTGACTTTGTAAAAATATACAAATAGAATGAGACTATTGCCTTATACACTGTAAGCCGCCCTGAGTCTTCGGAGAAGGGCGGGATATAAATGTAAACAAAAAACAAAAAAACAAAAACTGGATCCCAGTATTGATCAACCGCTAGATGACCAGTGCATTTTACTTTGCTTCCTCTAAGGCAGTGGTCCTCAACCTGTGCTCCGAAGACCCCTGCGGCGCCACAATGTCATCACAGAGGATCCATGAAGGATTGAAGAAAAGGTGACCTTGATCAAAACTTTCCTTCCCATTGTAATACAAGGGGTGGGGGGAAATCCTCTAATTAAAGGGAGTTTATATGCTGGCTTTGAAAAATAGATATAGTTAGATGAAACACTTTTGAAATATAGTTCAAATAATGCCTCACCTGTAGCATGCGGCAGATGACCAAAGAGCATTTCCTGCTCCAACTGGCTCTTCTCCAGGTCCCTTCCAATGGGCCGACTGGCACCATTGCCATGTGTGAAAGATTCAAGACTTATGAGGGAGACAGGTGAAAATAAGTCAAGTATTTGGTAGAACAGAACTGTTTCTTCTGCCTAGCCCCTGTCCCAGCTAATCTTCCATCAGTTTCTCAGACAGACGATACTAACGAGCTTAAAGAATATTTTTTCATTGTTGAGTGTACTTAATTGGTGTTGCAGTGAGGTGCCTTTGAATTTATATAGGATATAAACAGCTCCAATAAACAATGGGTGTGCCATCCTTGCATGGATAGCAAGACTGCAATTTATGCTGCAAGATGTCCAACATCTGCAGATATTTTCAAGTGAACTTTGCATTTTCAAATAGTACTGGGATAACTAATTGAAGAAATAAAACCAAGAAACTCTTCTAGCCATTTGGCAGATTCCCTCATGTACTGCATAGCCAAAGTCTGCTCAAGGAATGAGACTTGCTCAGCTTCTGCTCCAGATGATCTGCAATATACCCACAAAATCCATCTTGGAGACTTGCGTAAACATATATACGTACCTCCATGTATATTAGAAATATACTATTTACTTACTTGTTTGTTTACAACAGTTTTATCCCACCTTTATTGCTTTATAAGTAACCTAAGCTGGAAAACATAGATAGTATTTGTACTATTTTCTCTACAATCACCGCCGTGTGAGGTGGGCCCTCTAGAGTTGGACTTGGCTGGATAGGAGAATCCTTTACCTTTTATTATGTTTAATAAGAATTACTTACAATTGTCATGCTGTTGGAGATGCAAGTCATGATTAGAACATTTAATCCAATAGTTTGGCTTTATCCCGTGATGGTTATAATTTATCCAATAATTTATCCACCTCTCCTGCGCAGACTGCACTGGCTACCTGTGGCCTTTCGGGTGCGCTTCAAGGTTTTGGTAACTATCTTCAAAGCGCTCCATGGCATAGGGCCGGGTTACCTACGGGACCGTCTGCTGCCACCGATTGCCTCCCACCGACCCGTTCGCTCTCACAGGGAGGGACTCCTCAGGGTGCCGTCAGCCAGGCAGTGCCAACTGGCGACACCCAGGGGAAGGGCCTTTTCTGTGGGGGCTCCCACCCTCTGGAACGAACTTCCCCCAGAACTTCGCCAACTTCCTGACCTTTGAACCTTTCGCCGCGAGCTTAAGACACATCTATTTATTTGCGCAGGACTGGACAAGAATTTTAAATTTTAAATTTGGTTTTAACAGGGTTTTATTATTTTATCGCAATTTTTTAATATTCGGCCTTATTTAATAAGTTTTTTAATTGGTGTTTTATTTTGTATTTATATGTATGTTTTTATTAGGCTGTAAACCGCCCTGAGTCCCCTGGGAGATAGGGCGGTATAAAAATGCGATTAAATAAATAAATAAATAAATAATTTTGGTTTAAAATTCATAAGACAGTCAGCATGACCTTGGAACACGACTTTGCTGCTCAGTAAGGACACACTCTTCTTGACCATAGAATCTGTGTTCAGAATCTATAAAGAGGTCAATACATTTGGACATGGGATCAGGAGACGATTTCAGACAAATTGGTCCCCTGAAAGCTGTGCCTTCACCAGCTTTTAACTAATTGTAACCCCTTGCCTCCTGTTCAGATTTTCAACCTTTATATATACAACATGTATAACTGCTATGCTGACATTTTATTGTGCATTGTAGAGTCCCTCTTTGAAGGAGATGGGTGGTTTAGAAATGTGAGAAATAAATAAAAAATACATATTTAACATTAGGATGCACTAAATTGCAGCTATGAGCTGTTAATAACGTGGCTTATCATTAACTTCTTTTGACAAAGGGGCAAGGAGGAAAATTTTCAAGTATTATGGTAATTTTTTTTTGAAGTTCTTTATTATACAAACTTCCAGCTCTCATGCTCCTTTTCTCCCTTTTCTCTTTCTTTCCACTCCATTTTTTTTTTACATTATATGCCGTGCATATATAGTGTAATTGTTCATTTATGATACACTTTGTTAATATTTTATAACAGTTAAAGATGCATTTAGCTTTTGTGGGGGTTTTATGTCTGCACTGCTATTCTTATTATTTTTAATTATTTAAGAAAATATATGCATGCATGCGTATTTATTTGTATCCCAGCTTTATTATTTTTACAAATAACTCAATGGAGCAAACGTATCCAATCAGGAATGAAATCCAGCTGGTTCTAACAGGTTCTGGAGAACCAGTAGCGGAAATTTTGAATAGTTTGGAGAACCGGTAAATACCACCTCTGGCTGGCCCCAGAGTGGGGTGGGAATGGAGATTTTGCAGTATCCTTCCCCTGCCATGCTCACCAAGCCACACCCACCAAGCCACACCACGCCCATCAAGCCACGCCCACAGAACCGGTAGTAAAAAAAATTGGATTTCACCACTGTATCCAATGTACCTTCCTCCTTCTACTTTTTCCCACAACAATCTTGTGACTTGGGTTGGGCTCAAAGCAAGCGATTAGCCCAAGGTCACCCAGCTGATTTTCATGGCTAAGGCAGGACTAGAACTCACAGCCCCCTGCTTTCTAGACTGGAGCTTTAACCACGAGGTCAAACTGGCACGCGCACACACACACACCTGTGTTTTTAGGTTTGAATGGTGACCAAGGAGAAGTCACTGGCAGAGCATGTCTGGAATTCCAACCCCAGGGAGGTTTTACAATTCTTTTTTTAAATTTTGGAGGTTCTAAAGACCATTCTGTTCCAGCTGGTTTTTGAAAGATTGATACGACTCTCACCGTTCTCTCTGCTGCAATATTACATTTGATGTTAAATGTATTTGTTTTATCTGTTTTAGATGTTGCGGTTTAATATTTTTTTTATCAATGTGCAATCTAGCATTACTGTATTGTTTGCGGTGAGAAGATGAATTGTCCTGAAATGTAGCATAATCTTTAATATCCATCTTTCCATAAATGAAAAAGGGCAAGTGACAATTCAGGACTATGGATGGCATTTTCAGACCAGTTGATGATGACTTCTGATTCCTGCATTTAATGGGAGACTCTGTTTATGGCTTTGGGGTTGATGATGCTTCCATGTTTCCCTTACATGTATGTACACAGCAGAGCCAAATGTATGAGTTTTAGAATTTTGGGACTACACCAATCATTCAAGGACTGGTTCATATATCCTGGTTAAGGAATGTAGCATCTGAGAAATATCAGGATTCATTGAAAAATACAAACTGACAGTTTTTAAACTGGAAAGGTAAATTTGAGAAGACTAGTTCTGATGACGTGGGTGAGAATGTTGAATGCATAGATTGCAGGCTCCAGTCCTGCTGTCCCAAATGCCACTTATCTAATTCTATAAGAACACCTATATGCATGCACCTACAACTAATGTAATATATTTATATCAGGAGTGAAATCTACTTAACTTCCTTACTGGTTCAGAAGTGCATGTGCCGTGCGCGCATCACATGCGTGCACAGACCTTCTGTGCATGCATAAAATGTTCTGCACATGTGCAGAAGGTAAAAAACACATTACTTCCAGGTTAAAATCAGGAAGTAATGACACCTGGGCGGGTGGGCGGAGCTTTGCTCTGCCATCACTACCGGATCGCCAAACCACTGGCCACGATCGCTACCGGATCACACAATCTGGTCCGAACTGGGAACATTTAACCCGTGGTTTACATGCTGTTGAAGAGGGATATAAATCTACAGGCTGTTCCTCAAAGGAAGTTTGAAAATAATCCTAAAACCTGATCCAAAATTTGGTGCTGAATTACATTTTTTAATGCACCTGAAGGAAAAAGGAGCTTTTTCCTTCAGGTGCATTAAATATATAAGGAATACTAGTAATTGTATTTAATTCAAATAACTTTAATTTAATTCAATTCAACGTCAATTAAAATTTAGATTTTGGCCAATTCAGTGGCTCAGTTCAGCTTTCAGCCTGAAGATTGCTCACTCCTATTTTAAATTTTCCATCAGATGGGAAGAGTCAACAGTCGAGCTGTCAAAGCAAATTTTAGTAGGAATGAATCAGATTTAAATGAAGACATAGCAAGCTGGATCCAGATTTGCATACGTTCTATACTTATAGAAATGTTTTTTCTTCTCCCCATGGTGGCAACTCCTACAGGATCCTGAAAAAAGCCCTACAAAACAGTAGATGCCTGTGCTCAGGTCCTTAAAAGCTATCAAGGATCTACTCTATTGGTGGGTTGCTCCCGGTTTGCTCCGATTTGGGAAAACTGGTAGTGGCTCTGCCCACCCACCCAGACATCATCAAAAATGTTCTGCGCATTCGCAGAAGTGCCATGTGCTCTCAAAGCGAGCGCCTGCACCCGCGCACTACTGATAGCGAACTGGTAGTTTTGTTTTGTTTTTGTTTGCTTTTTTTTGCATTTATATCCCGCCCTTCTCTGAAGACTCAGGGCAGCTTACACTATGTCAAGCAATAGTCTTCATCCATTTGTATATTATATTGTATATAAAAGTCAACTTTTATTGCCCCCAACAATCTGGGTCCTCATTTTACCTACCTTATAAAGGATGGAAGGCTGAGTCAACCTTGGGCCTGGTGGGACTTGAACCTGCAATAATTGCAAGCAGCTGCTGTTAATAACAGACTGTCTTACCAGTCTGAGCCACCAGAGGCCCTGGGATTTAAAGCCACCAGAGTGCCTGGATTTAAATACCACTATTGATCTGCTCAGTAGTGTATTTAGTAGAATCCTTCCCTGCCTGTATAGAATTTCTAGAAATAACTTTAGGGAGCTAGAAGAAGGAAAATCTCCTTCCACAACCCAGTTGCATGAAACTAAATGTAAATTCATGTTTACAGTCTTCAGATCAGGGTGCAGCTTTCAGCCATATAGGATGCAAAGGCTTTCTTTACTTTAACCACAACTACTGCAATATGAACTTAGAGAACAGAAAGCGAAGAGGCTTAAAAGTGACTTCTGGATGTTTGGCAAGAACAGGCTGATGTCCTCTTTGTTTACTATACCCTAGGGATCTATACAGATTGTGTCTTGGGAATAGCACTGCAGGTGACTCTGCTGAGTGTTGTTTTCCGATCGTTTCAGTAAGTAAACAAACAGCTTTTCACCAAGACACCACAAAGCACAAGCATTTTTTCCTCTGATGGAAAAAAAAACACGGTTTTTTTGTTCTTTAATCAAAATTTTGCCAGTAATAAAAGGACATTAGCTGCAAACATTGTGAGTGATGAACAGCAGCAAGTTGTTAAAGCTGCTTGAGGAAATGGTCTTCTTACATTTTGGAAAGTCTTATCACTTATGATACTTTGATAGGAATAGAAACATGTTGTAGGATCTAGGACTCTATCCCTTATCTCAACTTTAGCGTTACTAATCCTAGAAAGGTCTAAGGAGGTTGCGGCATCTGCCTGAGCTTGGCTAATATTATTAGAAATCACCAAGAAACATGTGACTATAGTCTAGACCAGGGGTCTCCAACCTTGGTCCCTTTAAGACTTGTGGACTTCAACTCCCACAGTCTCTGGGAGTTGAAGTCCACAAGTCTCAAAGGGACCTAGGTTGGAGACCCCTGGTCTAGACTGGGATGGCAGTGATGGCTAACTTTTGCCAAGAAAAATCACTTGGATATGTCCATAAAACCTCTGAGCTGAGGTCAAATAGCAGAAGACCATCTTTGATCCTAGAAATAGGATGGTTTTCTCCCATTAAGTAGGCTGAAAACTCCAGTTGTGGCCTGTCGGCTGCCAGCAGAGCTAGCTACAGAGTAAGACGAGGAAGTGGAGGGAAAGCTTGGGCCAGCTTTGGAGCCTTTGGAAAGCTCTGATAAGGAAACAGCATCAGAGGCAGAGGCAGAGCCATCCTCCCCCAGATGGAGAGGCAGCTGTCTTCAGGGCCGGAGCTGAGTGAGGGGGAGGAAAAGATGGTGCCCATCCCAAATGCACGTATGCGCAGAGAGGAAAAGAGAGGAGAGCAAAGGAAAACAATAAGCTGACTCTCAAGGAAAAGCAGACGTGGATGCTAGCCAGTTCCTCCCTGCCTAGGAAAGAAATAGTAGGGGTTTGGGAGTGGCCAGTTGTCACAGACAACCGTTCACTTTTAGGATACAGCAAGCAATTCGGATTTCTTGGCCAGGTCTGTTGTGACTAATTACGTTTGATTTTTGTTTATCCACATGAATAATAGACTGTTCCTACCTGGATTGAAAAGGCTTTTGTTTTTTTTTACTTGTGAGTAATCAGCTTATCATTACTTGCTAAAGCTGGATCAGAACCACTCCATAAGACCACATTTGATATGAGTGACTTAGGCAGAATCATCACTTTAAATTCCAAAATTTCTTAGCTGCTCAGAGCTGGGCTTTTATTCTAATTTTACCCAGGGACATGTATATGCAGTTGAGTAGCATATACAGTTTGCAGTTAAAGATTGCAAAATATTTAATGGGAGAGATATATTTAGCTACAATTGTATAAAAAGAAAGATATGTAGATTTTACAATCTGCTAGGAATACTATCCTCCTGTGCACCATGAAGATGAACTACAATAAGCTCTTGATTTCGCTTTTACAATTTCTACTCTGCATGAAAATCCCACTCCGCATCTACGCAGTGTGATAATTATGAACCAAGCCACCCCATGATGATGCTGGATAATGGAAGAATAGTTAATTATAGCCTTCTAATTCTTATTGATTCTAGTTATTGCAGGAAAAGAACATTTATGTTCTTTTACTGCAATACCTCACAGTCCTTTACCTCAGAGTCCTGTCCACAAAAGGGATGCTGCTCCAGGTTTTAGTAAGATTTAAGGAAAAAGCTGGAGGCCTCATCTTAATGCTAAAAAGCTAAGCCTTTTATCTTTAAAAGAAGAAAGTCTTGTGGCAGCTTAAATACATTTATTACTGCCTGCTGACAAGGTATAACACTGATATTCTTGCATGAATTATTTGGTTCAAACTAGGTATTCAAAAATGTTTACTACCAGTTCTGTGGGTGTGACTTGATGGGCGTGGCAGGGGAAGGATACTGTAAAATCTCCATTCCCTCCCCACTCCAGGGGAAGGTTACTGCAAAATCCCTATTTCCTCCAGATCAGATGGGACTTGGGAGTCAGAGAATAGATGGGGGCAGGGCCAGTCAGAATTTTTACTACCGGTTCTCCGAACTACTCAAAAGTTCTGCTACCGGTTCTCCAGAACTGGTCAGAACCTGCTGAAATCCACCTTTGACTTACACATAGTAAACTGAGTCCCACTTACTCAACCCAATTCTTTGCTTTCACACAACACAGTGAACTATGCACTAACCACATGGGCTTCTAATGGCTTTTGTGGGGGGAAATGTAATAACATCAGTTTTCTTAAGAGAACTAATAGAGATGGGGGTGGATGGGAAACAAAACAAAGATCTTAGGATTAGAGAAATGCACGAATCCAGAAATGGGGAGGTACTTCTTACCATGTAAATTATAGATCAAAATTTAGAGCATTTTGGCCGAGGAATTTTGAGGCTTGAAATCCACAAATCTTAAGGTTGTTAAGGTTGGACACCCTTGATTTAGACAGGTTTCTACCTCATTTTGTTACAGATGTATAGTATTTGGGGATGGTTCTGTCAAGAGGAGGATGAAATTTATCGCCTCACTATGAGGGTGGTCATAAAGCCGAACAAATTAATTAAAATGGTTCAGTTTAATTTCCAGATTAATTTTGCATGCTGCAAAGATATGAATCAGCCTCCAGCATCGTCTTTCTCAGAAGGCCTCTGTGTGGAAACGGGCCTTAAAATTAATGGCTACAACTCAGTGCTTTATTTACCACAGGGTCCATCTGGGCAGAAGTGTAGGACAGGAGGGGGAGTGTTCGGTGGAAGGTGGGCTAGAATGGTGCAGGTAGCACTTTTGTGAATTCATGGCTTTGTTCCCCATGGCAACAATTTTGGGAATGGCAAGCCTCCTGTAACAGCCCCTTCCACAGTATCTCAGAATTCTAAAGCAGGGGTCCCCAACCTTGGTCCCTTTAAGACTTGTGGACTTCAACTCCCAGAGTTCCTCAGCCAGCTTTGCTGGCTGAGGGACTCTGGGAGTTGAAGTCCACAAGTCTTAAAGGGACCAAAGTTGGAGACCCCTGTTCTAAAGGAACTCACCAGGTCAAAAAGATTGGAGTCTCAGGTATAATGGCTACCCCAAATAAGAGTTACCAGAAAAATGGTAAATAACTGCTTCAGTGTGAACTGAAACTGAAGGACTGCCTCTAGGGTTTTCCACATGAAGACGCATCCTTATTTCATAGCATGAGCAAGCAAATCAAGGGGGAAGACAAGCTATCACTCCCTTCCCTCCATCGTTGTGGCCACTGGCTTTGTTTTTCACAAACAAAACAAGCTTTGTTTGTCCAGAAATTGGACAAGCAGACAGGTACAAACAGGCAGACAACTCCTGCATTCAAGGAGATGATCCTGAGGCTATCCAAAGCCCTCACGGTGTGGGAGTGCATGTGTGGATGTGAAGCTGTGCTAGCCCATACAACCCCAACTCTTATTTTGTGCTTTTAAGATCCAAAGGGAATTCGGAGAACGTACATTTTACAGCCCTACCCTGTTCTCCAACTTTGAAATGTTTTTGTCATAGCAGGTGACCTTGACTGATCTTGAAAAAGCTGAGCAATATTGGAGTGTTTAGATGGGTGGCCACCAAAAAAATACCAGGGATTTGAAGAAAACATCCCAGAATGTGGTAATGACATCCTGTTCTTTACTGTTATTAACTCAACCACATGGATGCACTCAGGTACCGCCAGGAACTGAGCTCAGCTGAAGTGACATTCAACTCACTGAAAGGGACTTTTTGTTTTTTACATTACAAAGGAAAGGGCCAGAAGAAAGGCAGTTGAGAGAGTTATTTGCTTTAAAGTTCAAGGCAATTTAAGAAGTATATGATTCAAGAATAAATATGATAAAGGAGAAGGTCAAACTGTGAAAGCAATCTATTATTAAGTCATCTGGAAATGCATCAATTATGAGTAAGAGCATCCGGTTCTACTCTACTGATCCAGGAATGCTCAAGTTCAGTTTCATTATAACATCAGGATTTGCCATGGCTCCTACTCCTCCACTCACCTTCCCCCCACTTCATAAATTCATTCAGAGGGAGGCTTAAGGAAATCAAGTTCATTGCTAATTCAAGGTTATATTCAGTCAAGACGTCACAGCTAAATAGCTGCTTCAAACTCATTTGGTCATAAATAATGGAATTTTATTTTGTAGGAGTGATTGTTCTTTTAATATCCTTACCAGCCGCTGTGATATTTGATATACAGATCAAAGAGCTCTGCAGAGAATTTGATTTTCTTATAAATCATAATACATGATAGCTAGCCTAGATTTGACAAAGCCCATAAGAGATCACTCTATGTATACAACCAAAGATTCCCAGTGATACTGGCTATTTTATCTAAATAAATAGATGTGGATAGGTTAGATTGTTTTCAAGTCATAATCTATTACAACCAATTCACTTAATAACCAGGGTAAATCAAAGCCAACATCACAAAGTGAATGGAATGATTCAATGTTCAGCATTTATCCAAAGCCGAACAAGCATCTTGTTATACTAAACAAGTTATTCAAGGTTTCTAAACTGACTATGATTGCTCCAAATGCTAAGTCAACAACCTCTGCCAACTCATTTTCAATTGCAGAATTTTGGGAATCAAAATATATACAGGTGGATCTTATTTGATGACTATTTGAAGTAATGACAGCACTGAAAAAGTTGTAATGCTTCTATTTTATAAGGTATGGGGAGGACACATGTGGCAAATGAATTATGCAGATTGCCTGAAAAGAAGCTAATTTAGTCTCTTATCTGCAAGATGTACCTAAGTTTCATTGATTAGTGGATGGGCTATCCCTGCGGTTAAGGGTAATTATGCTGTTCTCTACCTAGCTGACTCTAAATCCCATTTACAGCACTAGCAAATTTTACATACACATCAGAGGTGGTATTCAGCAGGTTCTGACCAGTTCTGGAGAACTGGTAGCAGAAATTCTGAGTAGTTCAGAGAATCAGTAAATACCAACTGGCCCCGCCCATATCTATTCTCTGCCTCCAGAGTCCCAGCTGATCAGGAGGAAATGGAGATTTTGCAGTATCCTTCCCCTGGAGTGGGAGGGAATGGAGATTTTACAGTATCCTTCCCTTGCCATGCCCACCAAGCCATGCCATACCCACCAAGCCACATCCACAGAACCAGTAGTAAAATTTTTTGAATCCCACCACTGATACACACACACATATAAAGCTATAGTGTACATGCATATTATGCATATGCACACATACGTAAACCAGCACACACACGAGATAAATTATGTACTACCGGTTTATTCTTATCAGGAAATATTGCCTTCATCTTCACAAGCAGCACTCCACAGTGAAATCCTTTTGATTGCTATAAAATCTCTACATAGGTTTGCACAGAGGTGTCTGGGATGGTATGCGAATGAAGATGGTGACCCCATCACTTGGGAGTCAGACAGCATATACATATAATAACATTATTTTCACTGTTATTGAAGGCACACTCCCTTATGTGTGGTGCATGAGACACACAAGAGAAAAGGGTTGGGGGTCTTGAATGTGTGACCCATTTTGACTTCTTAAATCTCCCTATAGATGCCCCTGGACCTGGGCACATGTTATATCATAGTAAGGCCTAGAATAATACCCTAAGAGACATAACTGCATCCACTCCCTTAGCACGCAAAATGTTGTGTAGTGAGGTCTGAATAAATATATACAAGGAGCAGCAACTAAACCAATAATAATGAAGTCTTATTAGAATCAGAAATAGTTTGTGCTTTGAAACAGAGTTCTGAATACCTGGCTAGATTCTTTCAGCAAACCAGTTCCTCGTGCAAACCTTTCAACTCTATTTATCTTCCAGTCCTGATTGATTGGTACCACCAATCTGATGATCATGCAGATATTTTCATTTAGCAATATCTATTCTTCAAAACCAGGGAGCATTTCAGCATCTGCTGAATTATTAATAGTAAAGACCTGGCATCTATACAACACCATGTAAACCTTCCAGTGCAACGTGAGATGGAAACAAACCAATGAATGTCAAACTTCGCCACCCTTTCTTCTGCCAAATGATACAGAATTACACTTGGATGAACAAATCAATGTTAGAACATGTGCACAAGTACAAGGAAAAGCAGTATTTAATGTCACCTGATCATCTTTCTCCAAATCACAGCTAAGAATGTAGGTTGGGGGGGTGGAAATTACTGCATTTGTTAAAATGTGTCTTTAAAAAGGCTAAATGTTGCATAGGCTGCCTATATGAGCATCTCAAAGCTGCATTATCATAGCTTCAGCGGAAATTCACAGTTCATTGATTGCAACTTGAAGGCATGACTTGGATGCCTGAAACAATTGTTGCTAATCAAAACACTGTCATTTGACAAGCTTCACAACATTTGTCATCTGAGCAGCTTCAAAAACAATTCCTCTTTATAAACCTTGTTCGTGTTGTTTTCAACAATAAACATTGAGCAATGATCTCTCTGTTCATGCCCAAATATCTGAAGTACATGCAACCTTTAACTAAAGCTTTCCAACTGGAAGGTATTGACCAGTGCTGGTCTATAACTCCCACGATTCCTACTCAGCATGACTGGATGGATGGGGATGATGGAAACTGTCATCCCAAGTCCTCCCAAGTTGGAAAAAAACTGCCTTGAATGTATTGAAAAACATTCATTTTGACTTACTAGCGCTCTCCCACACCTTCATTCTATAATTCTCAGTTGCAGTTCTACATTCAGTGAGAGTGGAGGAGCATATTTCTATAAGAAATGGTGTTTTTGTCTCTTAAAGAAGGAGTCAGAGAAGGATGAGGCTTCTTCCCATCCATATCGAAATGATACGTTCAGAAAAAGGATGAATGGGCCCAATAGTATAAAAGGAGATGCTGCAGAAGCTGAGAGGCAGTGCATCATCTTACCAGCACAACAGGCTGAGTTTGTGCTTCTGGCTGGGCTTCCAAGCTATGAATCTGTCACTGTGATCTCGAGGTCCAAACTCTGCTATTAGATCAACCTCTCCTGGCAGACTCTAGTTGTCTTTATACTGCTCAGAGGCGGGTTCTTTGTTGATCTTGGCTGTCATCATCATTTATTATTAATATTTATGTGCACATTGGAAATAAGAAACCTCCCCTCTCCTCATCCTCCATGACATCTGTCATCTTTCCAGAGGGGGAGACTTCTTAGTTCCAAGATATATATAATAATATGACACTGGGTAGGCTTGGAGCCCATGGATGATGGGAATAAAGCCAAAAAGAGTACTATACAAATGTATTTCTCACACTCAGACTCCCAGAGAGAAACATACAAATACATGACCTCAGAATTAGATTAAGCAGTGTAAGTCAGCATTGTCAAACTCCCAGCCCACGGGCCAGATGCATCACCCGCTGACCACACCCATGCCTGGTTTAGCAAAGGGGGGGAAAGTCCCAATATGTCATATTTATTTATTTATTTATTTTATTAGATTTATAAACCGCTCTTCTCCCGAAGGACTCAGGGCGGTGTACAGCCAAAATAAAAAGAAACAATGTACAGTTAAAATAAAATTTAAAAACTTATTATACAATGTGGCCGAAATTAAAATAGTTAAGAATCTAAAAACCCCAATTAAAACCAGAGAGAAATTTAAAATTTAAAACTAACAATTTAAGAAAGCCCCGCACGAACAAACAGATATGTTTTCAGTTCGCGGCGGAAGGTCCGAAGGTCAGGTATTTGACGTAAACCAGGGGGAAGTTCATTCCAAAGAGTGGGGGCCCCCACAGAGAAGGATCTTCCCCTGGGGGCCGCCAGCTGACATTGTCTGGCGGACGGCACCCTGAGAAGGCCCTCTCTGTGCGAGCGTACGGGTCGGTGGGAGGCATGCGGTAACAGAAGGCGGTCCCGTAAGTACCCAGGTCCCAAGCCATGATAAACATATGAAGCCACTGTGATGACATGAGTTTGACACCCCGGGTGTAAGTGGAAGAGCACTGGAGCCTGGAGCCTGGAGGGCTATTGAAACAGAAATATACCTCTCTCCCCCCTTCCCCAATCTGGTGCACTACAAATATATTGAATTCATTACTCTAGGCCCTGGGTGTCCAATAAGATTGGAAGGCATCAGACTGGGTAGATAGTAACATTCATGAATTCATTATAATTCAGTGCTCTGCTATTATGAAAAAGTGCTATGTAATTCTTGATACTTGAGAAATATGGAAGACATGGAACAGAAACTTGGATGGCTATTACACACAGAGAGGCTGTGTTCATACCACATGGTAAAACATTGTATATTTAGCCATCATTTGCTGAATAAACCACAATTAACTGAGAAGTATAAACAATGGTTTAACACAGCGCTTCTCAACCTGTGGGTCGGGACCCCGTTGGGGGTCGAATGATGATTTGCCAGGGGTCGCCTAAGACCATCGGAAATATGGGAAGTATACTTGCGAGTCGAAGAATCACGAATTCGGCTTCAGGCGTGATGAATTTAAAAAGAGAGAAATCTTTGCTCTGATGTCTCCCTCTCAAGCCAGCTGCAATCACTCCCAATCGCTAGCCTAATCTGGCTTCAGGCGCGATAAAATTAATAGGGGAGGAGTCTCCGCTTTAATGCCTCCGTCCTCAAGGCAATCGCAAGCAGTTCAGATCGCTAGCCAATACGGCTTCAGGTGCAATAAATTCAAAATGAAAGTAATTTTACAGTTGGGGTCGCCACATCATGGGGAATTGTATTAAAGGGGTTGCAGCACTATAAAGGTTGAGAACCACTGGTTTAACAGAACAATGCCAGGTTCATACACTAAACTGAAAAGTAAGCTAGCAGCTATCCAAGCAAAAGCAGAGACAGTAAAGTTCCATTTAGTCCCAATAACATCTATTCTGAACAATGCTTTTGTCTCAGGTCTGTTGCTCGATATATGCACTTCCACACCTTTTCCCTTCCCAACATATGGTGGGTCATGCTCGCCCGTGAATTCTGGGAGTTGAAGTCCACACATCTTAAAAGTTGGCACGGTTGAAAAACACTCTTTTAGAGGGTTTGGATTGTTTTTTTAAAAAAATAATTTAAAATGTTTCCCTTATGTGCCTCAGTAAACTTTACAGAAGTTCTGTAAGTTATGCTAGTATTGTGTTGACTGAGAGACTGATGGACTGCGTTCATGCAACAGGCTGTCATAGATTCCTTACCCATGCTATATGTGAATAAATCAAAGTTAATATAATATAACAACAGAGTTGGAAGGAACCTTGGAGGCCTTCTAGTCCAACCCCCTGCCCAGGCAGGAAACCCTACACCATCTCAGTCAGATGGTTATCCAACAAGTCAGATGGTTATCCAACAACCATCTTGTTGGGGGTCACATCAAATATTTAGAATGGGTGAAATTTGAACCAAGATCTTCCTAGTTTAGAGTTCAAATACTTTAATACTAGCATTCTAGTTGCTGCCAGCTATAGAGAATAAAAAAAAACTAGTAGGCTGCTTTTTTCTGGACTCTTTAAAAAGTATTCCAATTGCTCATTGAAATCGAATTAAGGGTATTTCATGCCTACCCAGACCCTGCTGTTAAGTGGCTTTTTAACATCAGTACTTCTGAAAGAGGTGACTCCAGCCATTATAACATTATTGCCAAACTATTGAACTGATGATAAACAACTGGAAGAAACAGGCAGAGAAAAAAAGGTGCTGTATAATTGATAGCTGCAAAAGCAGAGGAGTCTATGGACCATAATCTCTGGAGAACCCATCGATCATTTCAAAGTTATTGTCATCAAATTAGCAGGCCATAGAATTGCTGGCTCCTAATTACATTGCTCTTGAAAAATCACAACAAATCCAGCTAGTGTATAGTTGCTGTGTTTGAAGATGGGTATAATGAATGCTGCTCTTTCTCTTCCCTTCTCCCCCCAAAGTTTCTGGAACATTTCTCTCTCTGCACTCCCACCACCCTACCAAGGAGAGATCGTTTTCAGATACCTCGTCTTTTTTATGAAACATTTGACTTTAGACTTCTTGGTCTTTAACTGTTTCCCCAAAGGGAAATAAACAGCCAAATCTGAACAACCGTATTACACACACACACAAAATTCTCTTCTCATTCCTGTGGGTGGTATGTGTCTTTCTCAATCTTGGGTCCTCTAACAAAGGCCTGAGGTTTTTAAGGGTTCTGCGCAGTATTTTAACTGTCCCTAGCACTGCATTCTTCTGGACCAAGAGCTCTGATGTCGTTCCTAGGATCTGCTGGAGCCGCAAGTTCTTTTATCAACAGTGGGACCATTTTGGCTTCGGCTTTTCACATCTCCTCTAGTTCCTCCTTCAGGCCTGGCACTTCTCAGACTTCCTGGACTACTTCTGCCTGGTGTTGTTGTTATTTGGCACCATTACATCTTATCGCTACTGCTCTCTTCTGGTCTTTGTCTATTAATTTGTCTACTACTACAGTGTCTGGTTGATTATCTAGCAGTGCCTGCCTGTCCGTCTGGCTCTGAAACTCCCACAGATTCTTAGCCCTTTTATTTTCCACAACCTTCTGTGGAAACTCCTTGATGTCTGGCTGAGGAATTTTGGGAGTTAAAGGCCGCACATCTTTCAGCTGCCAAGGTTGAGAGACACTGATCTACCCCTTGGGTTCTATCTAGTGTGTTAAATCCCTGCTTCTATGGATCTGGTGCTTAGTGCCTTCTTCTTGTGCAGCTATGATCAGTGCTGCCTTTTACACACAGAGAGACACATAAACACACATACAGAGCACTCAGTTGCTCTGGTGTTGTATGAGTGAATGTGTGTGTGTCTTTCTGTGTTTATTAATTTTACCATTGCCCACAGAATACATGGACACATATTTCCCCTAGGGACAAATTCTAGAAGGGCAACCTATTGCAAGTAGGAAAACAACAGACTCTTGCAACATGTTAAAAACAAAGCAACTAACTGATTGTATTCTGCTGCTTCTGGACATCACAAGCACAATCAGCATTTTTCGTGGATTCATTCGAAAACGGGGAGATTGGTAGCACTATCTACCAAGAGTAAATACTTCACAAATCTGACGAACTGGTTCTAATTCATAACAGTTTATGCCAGAAGAAATCTGCCGCAAGAATTACTCCCCCCCCCCCTATCCTTTTCCCTTCAGGTAAACTGGATTTGCAAGAGCCTTGGGGACAAGGAAACCAACCATTTACTTTAAAGTTTCATGCATAGCCATGGCTATTTATTATGCCCTAGTTATTTAGCGATGTAGAAAGGTGCACTGCAGCAGATGTGCTTTTCAGCTGTTAGCGCGCGCGCACACGAACACACACCCCAGAGCAACGACAAGAGGCAACCTCCAAGGTATGCCACCGAGAACGCCAATTCATCCTAAATAAATACGGCCTTTATTTGCTTTTCCGGCTAGATCGAAGGAATCTTTCGAAAGACATCTGGGATGCTTTCCGTCTCCAGACTCCACGGCAGCGGGCGGCAGATCCCCGCGCCCACTTTCGGGGGGGTGGGGTGGGGGGGAGAAACCACAGGTTTCCAAGCTCGTTGCAGAAAAGAGGAGGTTGGGAGGGGGGGCGGGAGGAAGGGAGGGGGAAATGACACCTGTCGTGTGATTATCCCTATTTCGTGAGTTGATCTCGCGATCAAACTTGCATACAACTGCGGGGTGAAGTACCTCCGATCTCTCTCCCCCCCCCCCGCGCAAAGCTCTTGCCTTTGCCTTCAACCTCCAAAACGAACTTCAGTCACAATGCACGGTCGGAGCCCTCTGGCCCAGAGAGTGCCAGGAAGCGCCTGACACACCCCCTTTCCTTCCCAGCCCCTCCGCTCACCATTCTCTCCCCGCCCACAACCACACCGTTCCCACCTCCCAACCCCCAAGCCAAAACCCCAAAAGTGACCGCCCGACCTGCCAGGCTGTTGTAACAGTCGATTTCGATGCTGTCCAGCAGTTGCCTCTGTTCATCGGAGAGTTTGGCCAGGCCGGTAGCCCCCGCGGTCGAAGCGGCCGAAGTGGCGTCCTCGGCGTCTTCCTGGGCCAACAACAGTCCCTTCAGCTCCAGCAGCGCCCTGTGATACTTGCCGATGGCTTCCCGGCATTTCTTTTCCTTGTAGCACTGAGCGCCTTGGCTTTTAAAATCCAGCGCTCTCCGGATCAGCTGCTCCGGCTCTGCAGCCGGAGACGCGGCGGTGGGCGCGGAGAGCTGGCCGCAGCCGCTGCTCCGATGCTGGGCGGCCGCCGCTGTCCCGCCGCTGCCCTGAGCGCAGTGCCCGTCCCCTGGTGCCCGGCTGCCCGGGTTCTGCTTCCCCGCAGTAGCGGGGCTCTTCCGCTCCATGCCAGCCGCGGCTTGGCTCCTCCTCGCTCTCAGGGCGGCGGCGGCAGCTCCGACGCTGAAGCCGGAGAGCTAGAAGGCGCCGCTGCCTCTGCCGCCGCCACCTCTTCTTTCCTCCTTCTCCCCGCCGAAGGGAAATCAAGCGGCTGCCCAGGCAGCTCCCGGCTTGCTGGGGCTGCTGCCACCCTTTGGTTCGGCGCGGCTGCTTGCTCCCATCCTCCAGGCGCCCCCTGGCAAGAGCGGGGCACCGCCGCCACCGTTTCCTCTCCTCCTCTCCGACCTGCCTCCCGTCGCGCGGGGCTCGCGGGGCTGCTGGTTCCCGCGCCGCTGCGTTATTTCTGAGGGGATTTCGCCGAGGGGCGATTGGTGCCAACCCAGAAGATTCTGCTCGCTCGCTCGCACGCAGGGAGGGAAGGGAAGGGAGGGGCGGGCGAGGAGCCCAACTGGTTGCCCAGCCCGCTCTCCGCCCGACTCTAAAGGCACCGGGCAACGTATGGAAAGAAGGGGCGCGGGGGGGGCGCAGGGGCTGAAGAGGAGACGGGAAATCTATCAGGTGACGTAGGCAGAGAGCGGGGAAAGCAGAGCGCCGCGCCTCGAATTTGGGGGTGGGGGGGGGTTATGTGAGGGGAAGCCACCATCTCTTTGCCTCTGAGAGATCAAGGTATATGTAGGCTCTTAAAGCGACAGGCATCCTGGATGGGAACGCTTGGGCGGGGAAAGGACGGGCGACCGGCCCCCTAAGCGCCTATGTATGAACACAGGTAGTCCTCGACTGTCAACAAGCTCATTTAAGGACCCTTCATAACTGGCGCTGGGGGAAAAAAGGGACATGGCGGCTTTTCCCACTTACAACTGTTGCCTGGTCCCCGCTGGTCATATGATCAAAATCCAGACCTTTAGCAACTGGTTCATAGGTTGCAGTGTCCTGGGATCCTGGGATCTGCTTTTGCCACCTTCTAACCAGCAAAGTCAATGGGGAAGCCAGATTCACTGAACGACCACATTACTAACTTAACAGATGTAAATGATTCACTTAACAATGGTGGTAAGAAAAGTCTAAAAATGGGGTAAAGCTACCTTAACAAATGTTTTGCTTAGCAACATAAATTTTAGGCTCAATTGTTGTAACTCAAGGACTACCTGTACGGTACAGTAGTAGCTAGTGATGCTCCCCTGGCCGCCATTCGCAGTACATGGCTACAGCTTAGAGCAGAGAATACAATAACGATGAAATAGAAGGGTGATCCTGGGTGAATGGGAAGGGGAAAAACCCCAGCAGAATAAAAAGCAGCAGAATGGGATACTTGGACCCTAAACTGGGGAGTTTCATCCACCCCTGGGTTTCTTCTACCCTCCCCTACCTCTATCACAGTGGTTTGGAAGTTGTTGTCTTAGTGTATTTCCTTCCTTTTCCCATTGTTGCTAGAAAGCAACCTAATCTACATTAGATCACTTGGAAAAGGATCTTTCTGCAGTGCAGACCATTAATTCCGTGATGCCTCATGTTCAAAACAGAGGTGCATAAAAACATTTCTCCCCTCCCTACTTCTGCCTTGCCATTCTTACTATGAGAATGCATTTCCAAAATAGTGGATGAGATGAGGCCTATGCAATAAGCAAATATTCATAGCCATTTAGTTTAATCATAGTATGCCCTGAGCCCATTCTGCAGACAGGCAGTGGGCATGAAGCTCAAAGGTGGTATTTCTCTTCTGCGTGAATATAACAGAGTTGTGTAAAATCACCATTGCAGACTCTGGCTAAGATATGAAGCTTGGGAAGTTAAAGTAAAAAGTGGTTATCCTGCTCTCAAACATTTCAATATCTACGATATCTTCCAGGAATTGTGCATTTTGTCTTGAAAATTCATAATATAATAATTTAATCTTTTATCATCCTAGAAGGAAGTAACTTTGGAAAGAAAGGGGGGGACACACAATAAAACAGACCCAGCATTATATTAACATGACATAAATCTTAGTCCAGACAGGATTAATTTTCTCAGTTTAATTGTGTGAAGATGTCTTAGATGATAATTTCCACAACCGCTAGCTAACAGGAACTTGTGGTCATCTGGTACAAGTGAGGTCAACTGGAAAACATTTGTCATTACAGAAAGTACCCATCAAGTTCAACTGATTCCTGAACAAGCAAAAGATTGTCCTTCTAGAATATCTTACCAAGACTGTATAGCATTTGCTGGAAAGGATTTGTTTTGTTGATATTTAAGTCAGCTTTTTTTTACTTACTGTAACCTTAAATATGACTGGATGAATGAATATGACTTAGAAATAATGTAGTTTTATAAGTGGCTTTATCTCTGTATATACATTTAAGTCTTCCTGAGTTGCCTTTCAGCTCAAAAAGGCTTCAATGATTAAAATTCAAAAACTTTAAAACAAACCTCAAAAGTTAAGGTATCATCTCACAAAGGAACTATAGAGCCAGCAAATATATTCATGTAAATGTGGCTTATTGAATAAATTACAGTGGGCTGGTTTATACAGCTGACAATGGCTGAATTAACTGTGGCATCACACAAAGGGCGAACTGATCAAAATAACCTGCTTCTATTTCTTCCTCAAAATATTTCCTTTTCTCCTGGCTTGTGTTATAACTCACGATTTATGATTTCATGCTGCACCTGTTTGAGCTTGTTCAAAAAGCTAAATCTGAAACCAAGTATTAAACTACAGTTTCCTTCAAGTCACGTTCCTGGTGACTTCGTCATGCATATTGTTGGAGGGTTTTTTTTGCAAGAGTACAGAAATTATTTACAGCTGTCTTTCTTCCAAATATTTTTAACTCTCTTTCTAGCTCACAGATCTGAAATTTCTTGGTGTCTCCCAACCAATTGCTAACTAGATCCATTCCAACTTTGAAAGTCTAATAGCAGCCAGCTCAGAGAGGTGCTAGGAACAATTCAGCAAAAGCAATGGTAGCTTGCTGTAGATAGGAAACATTTATTTAAACACATTTATATGAGTGCCCAGATTGCACAAAGCAACTCTAGTGATTCCACAATATAAAATCCCATAACACCCCCCTCAGCAGCCACAGGCACAATCATACCAAACACTTGATGGGCTCCATTTCAACCTGGGATCCCCAGGCCCACTGACAAAACCATGTCTTTAGCGCTTTCCATAAAAGTATCAAGGTCAGGGCTAATCTTATCTCTTGGGGAATGATATTCCATAGGGAGGGACACACCATGGAGAAGGCCCACTAGATCACAGGTGTCAGACTTGTGGTGTCATGTTGCCATCACGTGATGTTTTGCAATGTGTTTTCCCTTTGTGGAGTTTGGGTGGGCATGGCCTGCATGGGACGCATCTGGCCCACGGGCCACCAGTTTGACACCCCTGCACTAGAGGCACTGTCCTAATATATGGGCTCTGTAACTTACTTTGCCTTCCTGCTCTGGTGGGTTGGGTAAATGGCGAGAGGTGGTCCTTTAAATACCCTGCCCCCCAGCCATAACCAGCACCTTGAATGGCACCTGGAAGCAAATCGGTAATCAGTGCAGCTCCCATAAAAGAGGTGACTTATCTTGATTTGTGCAAAACTGTGGAGGCCACTGCATTTTGACTCAACTGAAGCTTCATATTGAGTACATCACAGAAGTCCACACGAGATGACTAAGAGATGGAGAAAGTGTGAGAAGGGCACATTGATTGAGGGAAGAGTATAACTGGTGCACAATTCACAGTTGTGCAAAGGCCCTCCTAGCCATGACTGCCATCTGGTCTTGAACAAGAGCAGTGAGTCCAGGAAAACTCCCAGATTATGTACTAGGTCTTTTTGGGGCAGTGCCACCCCATCTAAGACTAAAAGAGCCAAAAAAAATCATGGACATAAAGCCTCTCTATCTTGGCAGTCTTCAGTTTTAATCTTTTGTTTCCCATCCAGACCTCAACAGTCCCCAGGAAATGAGAATGGGCAGCTGCAGCAGGGATGTGTAACTATCATCCAAAGGAAACCTGAATGCCTCTGAAGCAAACAATAAACCATAGCCTGGTTCCTATGGGGAGAATATATGCGTGGATGTGTGGAGAAATTAGTTAGATTGTTTACAAATGGTAGTAGGTGTAATTAAAAGACGTTCAAGAATTGGTGTGTATGTGTGAGGTAAAAACTAAAGACAAAATATGTAAGCCTTAATCTTAAAGTCATCAGATGTGAGTGTCTCGTTGAAGTCATGAATATGAAATGCCTGCTATGATACAATTAGTCATCTTTTGGCAATAGTAACCATTTCAAGTATTAAAGTTACAAATCAGTCTTTTTCTGGAGAGAATTTAATAGCATTTTAATGAATTCCACACAATAAAATGAGGGTTGCCATATGTGGATTGCAAAACTCCAGATGACCAATAGATGGCAAAAAAGAGATATGGAAAACTCCCTCTAGTGGCTCTCAGGATTTTTAAATCCCAGATATGTTAAAGCTAATAAAAAATACAGAATTCAGTTTTACACTTACTAGAGAAGATAAGGAAAGGAAATAATCTGGAGGAGTTTACAGGCTTTTATTGTCATGCTGGGTGCCTCAGTTCTGATTCTGCCCACATCTGCTAAGGCAGCCACTACGTGTATATCCATACCTTGTTGATGGCGAAGAAGACAGCACTCTGAATTATATTAAGTTACCCATGTAGATAAAGGAATTGTTAGTAGAATTTAACAGCCTAGAAAAGGAGCTACTGTTAAAAAAAAAGAGAGAGGGACGAAAAGCCATAAGTAACTGATAAAGAATTTGAACGAACAAAAAAAAATACAAGACAATTTCAGAAGTCTTTAAGTTTATATTATGCTTTTCGGCAAGCAGTTCTTCAGCAAAGAATATCTTCAGATCTTCATCATTTCTAGCAGGGGTGATGACAAACTGTTGAAGTATACATTGTGATGTCATGACACAAACTGTGTACTTGTGACATAAAGTCACAAGCACATACATAAGGGGAGGACTTTCCATTGTGACCCATGTTTTCTCCCTTGCTGCTTTTGCCTGTCACCTGGAAGACGGATGCTCTTCAAGAACCTTATCAGGTACCAGCTACCAGCTACAGAAAGAATGAGAAAGTATTTCTCTCCTGGTATTTCTCTCCTTATCAACAAAGGAGAATATTTGCAGCTCAGGGTTGAAATGAGGGGTCTTTGGTGCCCTCCGACCTTGGTTGTTTGTTTGGGGGTTTTTTAGGCCTATGCTTCATTACCTAGTGCTAGCATGGATGATGTTACCTAGTTTGGGTAATGAAACATCTGCAAGAAAACAAGATCACCTCACTACCATTTTTTGCATGGCATTTTTATATGTCTGCTACAGCAGAGGAAGGCAACTCACAGCTCACTGGCCATTGGCAGCCCCCAGCACTTCAGGATGGCATGACAAGCTTTAGTGGTAAAATGGCTGATTTACAGTAGTGATGGGGAGAATTCCCCCTAGGGAGGGAAAGAGAGTGGGAGGCCTCCAAGTAGTAAATTACTTCAATTTTCACCCTTAATAGTCCATTTGTAGTAGCTTTAGTAAAAAAAAAGTTTGAATGTAGCTGAAGTTTAGAGTCTAAATTCTTGCTTTTGTCATATGTTTGGCTGGCACACCCACTTTGGCAAGTTACTGGCTAGTAAAGGCTGGATGAAACCCAGGAACCTTGGCATAAGTATTGACTTTTCCAGTCAGCTGCAGCTGTACAGAGCTTCAGGGAGAAGGTTTTTGAACCATTTTCTACTTGAGCAATGTGCATAGCAGGTTTGCTAACAGTAAAAGTAGTGCCTTTTCCTCAATTCGTGAATACTTCCTGCAGGATTGTAGTGTCTTGTTGTCATGGCCAATCTTTCTCACATGTTCATCTATAGGTAACAAATGGAGAATCAGAAAAAATGGGCAGATTATGAGGTTTAAACTAATCTGGCATTCTAGCACAGATATGGTGATAGTAATCCAACATTCTCTAAGCATCGTCTAACACAAGGCTATTTGCTATGTTCACGCAACAAACTAGACTATGGTTTATTTAATCAGGGATTACAAATTGATTGGGTCAATATTTATCCATTTCAGTCAGGCTGAGTAAGTGTCTTATAAAACCGGTGGTGATTAGTGGTCTCACACATTACGTTGAACTTTGGTCCACAGTGGCTGGATTCACACAAAAGTAAACAAATCACACTATGGCTTAGAATGAGGTGTAAATCCAGCCAATGATTAGCTCAAATAATTTGGTTAACACTAAATTTTATTTCTCTGATCTGCATTTAATTCTTTATCCGTTAGAAATTATACAAGTAATTTTATTATATCACAAGCTGCCCTGTCTATTGCAGGTTGCTTTATCTATTCCTACTGTCAATAGGCATTCCCATTTTAAGTTTTGAAATTGCTAATATTATTGTTGATGTTGCTGCTTTCAAAGGAAAAAAAAGTTACGGATTTCCAAAGATTTTGATGTTTTCCAATATTAGCTGAGTTCCATTACTACTTATTTGCCACCTTTGCCACCATTTCTGTCTCTTGAAAGGTGGCTCTTTGGGGTCCTTCCTCAAACTGGTATAGGTAGTCCTCGACTTACAACCACAATTGTGCCCAAAAATTGTGTTGCTAAATGAGACATTTGTTAAATGAGTTTAGCCCCATTTTACAATTTTCTTGCCACAGTTGTTAAGTGAATCACTGCAGGTGTTAAGTTGGTAGCACAGTTGTTGAGTGAATCTTGCTTCCCTATTGACTTTGCTTGTCAGAGGCTGCAAAAGGGGATCACATGACTAATGTCACAGCACTAGCAATAGCACTCAGACTTATATACTGCTTCACAGTGATTTACAGCCCTCTCTAAGCGATTTACAGAGTCCTCATATTGCCCCCAACAACCCAGATTGTTGGGGGCAATATGAACCAGCTGCCATGCATCTGCGGTGTGGCTCAGGCTGTAAGAAGCCTGTTATTAAAACACAGCTGTCTGCAATTACTGCAGGTTCTAGTCCCACCAGGTCCAAGGTTGACTCAGCCTTCCATCCTTTATAAGGTAGGTAAAATGAGGACCCAGATTGTTGGGGGGGCAATAAGTTGACTTTGTAAAAAATATACAAATAGAATGAGACTATTGCCTTACACACTGTAAGCCACCCTGAGTCTTCGGAGAAGGGCGGGATATAAATGTAAACAAAAAAATAAAAAATAAAAAATTAATCACATGACCATGGGGATGCTGCAATGGTCATAAATGTGAAAAACTGCCTTTTTTTAGTGCCGTGGTAACTTTGAATGATCACTGAAAGAATTGTTGTAAGTTGAGGACTACCCGTACTTTCTCTATCACTCCACTTCACGAGAGGAACGGGGAAAAAATTGGAGAACACCAAATTGGAGATGGCTGCAGCCTTTGCAGCCTCATTGAGCCTCTCTGTTTAAATGCTTACAGGTATGATTGCTTGTCAGTCTGGAGTGACTCTGTGTCTGGATATACTGTGATGTGTCTGCCTTAAACTTTCAGAAGGAAAGTGATCTCAATACACTTTGAATCACCACACTTTGACATTACTCAGTTGGGTCTAAAAAAAGGTTACGATGAACTGTTTCAACTCCTTTTGGCATGTCTTAATTGCAAAGTAATTCATCTGGCTAGCCAACAAAATGGGCATATCAAAGGCGGAAATGGCTCAGAATCAAAGAGCTTGAATCAAAGATAGATGCCAACTTATAAATATTTTCAATTTAAGATCTTTCACCTCAAGTACTTAAAGGGTATCCAGGACAGGTTTAGCCACTCCAGATTTTATTACTGTACTATAGAATCAATTTCTCCTCTTTAATCAGGAATGTGTTTTCTATAATAGGAGATAGACACATGAAGAAGAAGAAAAATAAGAGGCAGCTGATGATGGAAGGGAGGCAAAATAACTCTGTTTAAAGTCCATAGTAATGTCCCCCCCCATCACAATGCAATTCATTTCTTTCTTTCTCATGTTTATTTGATGCACACATGGCCTAGCATACACTAAGCCATGGTGTGATTTGATTAGGTTGGACTTTGTTGCTGTATGTACCCTACCACTGCACTTGCAGCTCAGCTTGTCTCACAAGACCAGCCAACTGCAGTTTATTCAACAAATCAAGGGAGTGCAATTTTGAATCAGACTGAATGCCCATGCAGCATTAAATTAAACTGAAGCTCTGAAAATATGAGTGCCAAAATTAGTTTTTTTATCAACATGTACATCATCTTTGGAATAAAGAGGAAGAGAAATGATTCTATTTCTTTTTAAAGCAGAACCACAAGGAAATATTAAACTACATTCCCTATGTACAGGTATCTTCTTTCTAATCCATGCCTCTCTCTAGGGATTTTTGTTTCAGTTTACATTGAATTTGATTCATACATTACTAGATTCACAGGTTTGCTTTACCAGGATGTAATTACCTATATTTCACTGAAAAGATCATAATTGTCTGAGTTCACATTTTCCCTAAATTACATTTTACAAGCCACAGTGGTTAGGTTCAAGCAACACAGTAAGTCAAATACAACAAATCACATAAAAGTAGCCCCAGGGGTGGGTTGCTACGGGTTCACCTGGGTTTGGGAGAACCCACAGCTAACATTATGGCTGGTTCAGAGAACCTCAAAATCCCACCCCTGGCTGGCCCCTCCCACGCCTCCCTGCACCTTCCACCCTACTCCACCCCTCCCAGGAGCCTCCACATGGTCCGTTTTGGATGCGAGGTAAGTGCAGGAGGCTTGGGGAGGGGGAAAATGGGACTCCTAGAAGTTCCGGAAAGCTGGAAACAGGTCGATTTCTGGCCTCTGGAGGGCCTCCAGAGCCCGAGGGAGGCTCAAGGAAAGCCTCCGGAGCCTGGGGAAGGTGAACACACACACAACCCGCCATGGTGCAGGAGGTCGACCAAGCCACACCCACCATGGCCATGCCCACCCAGCAACTGGGCAGAGAACCGTTGCTGAAATTTTTGAAGCCCATCCCTGATTAGTCTTTGTTTACTGACTACTTATTTAGTGACCATCTGAAGTAGCATGGTGCTAAACAAGTAGTATTTGTAACTGGTCCTTGAAATGTTGGTTATCACACCACCTCTTCAGGTCTCATGACCATTATTCAGACACTTGGCAATTGGCTCACATTTACGAAGTTGCAGCATCCCACCATCACGATTGCTATTTGCGACCTCCCCTGCCAGCTTCACATAAGCAAAATCAATGGGGAAGCTGGCAGGGAAGGTTGGATCCCAACCTGTTGCTCCAATAACTTCCCCAGGCCTTCCTGTGCTAGTGCCAATCTGTGGCTTCCTTCCCACAGCCTCCCTGCATTCACACACAGCCTGCATTGGCCTTCCCAGGGCCTCTCTGCCCCCCCCCCCATGACATTCCTTAACTGGAATGCCCCTTCCCCTTCTTCCCACTTAACAGCCCATACTTTTTGGGATTATGATGGCACCCAGCATTGCCATTGGGATTGTCATTGCTAAGTGAATTGACCATATGATGTCGTGCTTTACGACCGCATTACTTAGTAATGGCAATCCTGGTCCCGACTTCTGTCCTAACCCAAGCACTACCTGTGATGACTCTGAGCAATAGTGACATAACACTGACTTTTAGCCACTGACCACTTGCTCTAGGTTTCAACCTTATCAACTGCTCACTCTCTATAAATATTTATTACTAGCCACATCATGCAAACTGGGGAGGAAGGTAGGGACCAAAGAAGAAATATGCCATCCTGATGTCAGAACACAAACTGAAAGACACAGGCACCCAGTGTCTGGATACAAGTGGATATAATTACTAAAGGTTGGCATTTATATCATGTTCCTCCTTCCTTTCTTAGCCTTTGATTGCAATATTCCTGTAAGGATTTATACATGGTATTTCTGTGCTTCTGGTCCTTTACTTATTGTTTTACTTAACCTGAACCATCACTGATCTGCAACACACACACACCTGGCCCCGACCACCAAAAACAAAAACAGAGATGGAAAACAGGTTATTTTCTTAGGGTGGCTTGGCTTGGCAGTGGAAAGAGAAGTAAAGCAGCATATGTCAGCAAATTCGGTTTGATCTTCTAATAATTAAAATTATTTAGGTTTTAAAAGATTAAAAGATTAAATACCACCTGATAAAACTCTTACAGGCAAGAAGGAAAATTAGATGTGTGCAGGAAAAACAAATGAAGTGACTAAGAAAGTTATCCTCAAACGTTCCTCTGTCTGTCTGCTTATGCTACGTGTTTATGTTCATAAGCTCCAGTGCTGCTTAAGGACACAATGCACATGGGACTGAAAGCTTGATCCTGTCCCTACACGCTTAAGAAAATCCATTAGACTAACTTAGAACACAGTAAAAGAAATACAAGAACATGTTTACCATATATCCTTGTGGGTAAGCTGAGAATTAAAATGCCAAAATACATCCCAATAATTGGGTTTGACGTAACTGTTTAATCCTTCTTTATATACACACAGTAATACATTTTTAAAGTACCTGCATATACTTAAGTCCATCCATGGATAAGACAGTCCTCAATTTTTTAAAATTAAAATATCATGAAAAAAGTGCCACACATGGGTAAGCCAATTGTAAAAATTAAAACATGATCACCTTATCTACGGGTGGCATAAATTAAATTCAATGACTTTGAAACTTAATTAGCAGGTAGATGACAAAACAGGAGATGATTACACAAGGTTATTTTTTCATGTCATGCTAAGCCATAAAGTAGTTTCTTCTGACTGATTATCAACCCAGCCATTACAGTTTGTATAAGATTTAGCATATATGAGTGTTCTCATATATGTTTCAAACAGATAACCTGGTCATAAGATAGCCATGGCTAATTACTGGCTTTGTACAAAGAGTGAACCCAGCACAGGTTTATGTTGTCATTTCATCTGTCAGAGATCTGAAAATGCTTTTAGGAATGAAAAAGTGCAAGACTGTACATAAATAAGGGCCCTGGATAGAGGGCAGAGCAAAGAGATTAAATAGGAATGAAAACCGACCTAGATTCCTGGGATGTAAAGCTCTTCCTGGATGTTTCTAGTGAGATTTCAGAAATAACTCAACTTCTAGAATCTTCCACCAAGCAACTCCACCGAGTAATTTTATAAACACATAATGCCCTCTTTAAGTAAATGTATACATTTAAAATTGTATGCTTCTGTAAAATCAATCAAGGAATGTAACTGAAATGTTCATACACACTCAAATCTATTGGGGTGAGCAGTGCTATGCAAAGTGCAGAAAAAAGTTAGGAAATAAAGCACTAAAAGGCATTAGGGAAAAATATAGATAATTATAAACTATCTTGTATCAACATCATTCATTACAGTCTGCAACATTCCAGGCCCTGCCCTTGTTTCCACCATGTCCACACATAGTCTTCATACATTGCTTTTTCTTCTTTAATTTTTCACACATTGTCTTCTTGTGAATCTCACCGATTCCTTTCATTTTTCTTGAACTTCTTCCTCTTGATTGATGCGCCTTCTTTCCTACATTCATTCTGCAATTCAACAATTCATCCATTGTGTTTATATAACCAGACCACCACCATGTACTTCCTTCATACTGATTACTTACTTTTGTACTTGATCCATATTCATTCAGTATCCATTCGTTCTTGAGGCTATCCCTTTTTGTTTTCCCAAAGGCCCCATTTGCACTGTATTCGGCATTTATGTTTCTCCTGATACACCAACTGGGAAGGAGATTACTGTTATATGCAGAAGAATTTCTGCTTCTGTCAACTAAATTCCTTACAATAGACCACCTGCAATCTAGCTCCTTTCTAGCAGAATTCGCAGTCTCAAAATTTCTCCCACACAGATGCTCATTTTTACTAAACATTTCACCAGGATATGCAATTTTATTTCACCTTTTTCACAATTTCTCTACAATGGGCAATTGAATTCTTTGTTTTGGTCCAAACACAGCTACCCTGATATTTAAAGCATTAAATTTTCAAATTCAAATTCCTTGTTATTTTTTTATAGTCTAGTTTACATTTACTGCAAAACATCTGTATTCTTTTGTATGCAAGTAATGCTATGTTTAAGAACATATACACACATTTCCTACCAAAACAGCCCTAACATTAGCATATCATTCAATATGTTATCCAGAAACATATTAAACAACTATAGGGATTTCATACATCCTTAACCTACCTCTTGTTCAATGCCAAACCACTTGCTAAGCATTCTTCTGTCTCATACATACTTAATTGCCATTATATGCTGCTCTTTTTGCAATCAACTTCAACTCCATTTATGAAAAATATTACATAATTCAAGTGAATTCATGTTGCCATACTCCTTTGCTAAATGAACAATAAATTATTTATATTCAAATTGAAAGCCAGGTTGGTATAGTGGTTAAGGTACTGGCTTAGAAACCTGGAGACGGTTAGTTCTAGGCCCGTCTTCGGCATGAAAGCTGACTGAGTGTTCTTGGGATAGTCATTCTCAGCCCAACTCACCTCACAGGGTTATTGTGGGAAAATAGTAGTAGTAGTAGTAGTAGTATTGGTAGTAGTAATAAGGAGGAGGAGGAGGAGTCTGCTCACAACATTGAGTTGTATATGGAAAAAAAGGCAGGACAAATAAATAAGTTCATGCATTTCTCAGTGTCTTACTGAGAAGCAGAAACGTGGTCTGCACATGCCCTATCCATCAGGAAACCACACTATATTTCCTGAATTTTGCTCACTGATACCTCTTGTACTTTTTCAATCAAAATTCTGCCGACACCTTCCCAGGCACACTTAACAAACAAATCACCATATAATTTTGCATCTGAATCACATCTGAATCAGCTACTTTTTCCTTTTCTATAAGGGATTAATAAGGTTTCTCCAATTTTCAGATGTGAATGCATCTGTCATGCACACATTCAACAAATCATATTGTTTTAGCATATTTTAATTCTTCCACTTACCATCATCTATACCTGCAACCTTATAATGTTTCAAAGTATTTATAATTTCCTTTTCCTCGGTTTTTACTTGGGTGCTAAAACAGCATTTGATTTAATGACACATTTTAACACAATTTCCATACAGATCTTTAAAATGGTCCTTCCAGTATTCTCTTGCTTCAACTCCATCTCAAATCCTTTCATGGATTGTTTTGGCAAGTCTGAAATGAGCAGGAAGCTATTTCTGGCATAGGCAGAATCTCAGTGTTTGCCTTTAGTAAATAATAATATGGACTAAAAGTATGAATTTCAACTGCATGGTCCGTGTTGTTTCTGCATCTGATAAGTTTGGAAGATGGATAACTTAACATCCTTCCTCGTTCTTCATATTATAATAAAAAGAGTTAAACAGAATGCTAAGACAAGAGGCAAACAGGAGGGAGATGTCTTGCCTAACTCCTACTTATCTGTCTTTTCTTATCTTACCAGCAACAGCTCCAATTACATAGAATAGAAATATGCAGTTGGAGGACATAGCAAGGATGTTGACCTTGACTTTGTGCACACATTGTGCAAACTGGGGTGGGGGTGGCAGTTCTGACTTATTTTGCAAGTTTCAAGAACACAGACAGTGTAGTTTATAAACCAGGGTTTTCAGTTCACCATTCTATTCAAATACAAATAGGTGTATCTGTTTAAAGCACAGCTTTGTGCATGAACGCAGTTTGTCTCAGAAGAAAGAAACATGACACTGTGTTATTATTAATGTGAATACAATAATGACTGCCATTGCTAGATGTGGCATAACTACAGCCCTTGAAGAGAAACTGAAGACAGACAGAGAATCACGGCAGCTCCGCTCATCTTCTGTACAGTACTAACGAAATCACCCATTTAGCAACCCACTGTGTTCCTAGTATTCTACAGTTACAATAAAAATGGATAGTCAACAGCCTGGTCTATGTGTCAGCCTAAATAAGGAAACTTAAAACATTAGCTGGATCAGAACACACAGTAAGCCATTTAAAAAACAACAACCCCAACACACATTGGTTTGGATTTGCTTAGAATGTGAATTCAATTACAGTTGTTTATATAGTCAATAAACTATGGGCAAGCCATATATGGCTCCATAGTCTTGGCAGCCCAGTCTGATATAGTCCCAAAACCTTGCAAAGAGTCCTATAGGCCTTCCAAATCTGGCTCCTAGAGTGTAACTTTGAATGTAACAATGTCATTAATAAGTACCGGGAGGAAAACATCTTTAACCTATGTCAGTTTTATTAAAGTCACCCAATCAAGTGTTTTGTTCTGGCAGCGTCTAATTCTTTGTCCAGCTACTTTGAAAGCACTGTGCAACCACCAGCGTGCTACCCAAGGGCACACTGTGGTTTTCATCCTAAACAAAGTGGTCTCCTAACTTAATTCTTTATGAACTAAGATCAGTAAATGACCATTTTGTTTCAATGGAGTTGTTAGAAGGGCCAAAAGAACACGTCCTTTTTCTTTAATAGACCAAATTGCTTGTGGACTGCATCTATTACTTATAATGGAATCCTGTATAACGAATGACCTCTGTATGATCTAATCACCCACTCTGAAGAAAGATACAAGCTGTCTGATAAAAAGGAACTTTTTATTAGGAACCTCACATAGAAAAATTACCTTTTTCTTCAAACCAAGGTAGCTTATACTGAACTGGACCAGGCAAGCTAATGGAGAGAAAATTAGTGTGTTCATCGTATGACCACTAAGATCCACTCTGTGGCTATTTTGACATGAAACGCTGAACCACAAATTATCACGTCAAGTTTTAAGGCAACTGTGCACCATAATTATCCACAAGTAAGCATATCATGCTATTACAACCAATATAAATAAGTATGATCAATGGTGCATTTTTTAATTTCAATAACATTATTCAAGTTTTCTAATTTAAAATGTTTGCTACAAATCTGAACTCCACCTATTCTAATTATACCCGAATCATAAAATCTTTAAAAATTATTCTGTAGTGGGTGGTAGAATATGTATACCACAGGATGTTTCTCTTATCTCTGGTTACTTTTATTGCTTCATTTTGTTTTAATTGTGAGCCACCAGTCATATAGATGAGATGGGCGGCCTATTAATTAATTGTTTAATTAATTAAATAAGCTTGCAAAATATAAAACATCATTTTGTTATTCTTGGGTTGTTTTTTTTTTTTTTATAGCAATGACAAGTGCTATTCTTCTTCTCTTTCAGTTGCTTCATTTATTTCAGTGACACATCCCAACTGCAACATTTTTCCTGATCTGCGTGAAGCACAAGATACATAAACATGAATGACAGGCTTGATACGTTTTAAGAAATAATGAGGGTTAACTAGTCTGGTTGCTGACAAGACTATATAACAGCAATTACTGAGCATGTTAAACTTCCAGTCTTTTCTCTATGGGGTCTCCTTTTATGTGTACACTCCATCAATTGGTCTTTGATCAACGTTCGGTATAACCTTGTATCTCTTGCTCTTGGCTCATCTGATGCAAGAAAGCAGTGACTCTCTCTAACCTGATAGTTTTGTGATAGGGAGAATTGCTCCTCTCCAGTTAGTGGTGTTTATTGGGTGAGTTTACCACCATAAAAGACCAAGCTGTCTCTCTGCAAAAGACAAGGTCCTCAGTGCATGGCAACTTTCACTAATTTAACATCTGCAGCACAATGTTCAGTCAGTATAGGCTGCCAAAGTGCATGGCATTCTTTTTAGCATAAAAGAGTTTGTCTCTGATGCCATTGATTCACGTAGGTGTCTGAGGGTATTAACAAATAAATAAATAAATAAATGGGCTCTTAGCTCTTTTAGGATAAGGTCAGGGGTGAAATCCAGCAGATTCTGACAGGTTCTGGAGAACCGGTAGCAGAAATTTTAAGTAGTTCGGAGAACCGGCAAATGCCACCTCTGGCTGTCCCCAGAGTGGGGTGGGAATGGAGATTTTGCAGTATCCTTCCCCTGCCATGCCCACCAAGCCACGCCCACAGATCCGGTAGTAAAAAAATTTGGATTTTACCACTGGATAAGATGTCATTTCTGCCATCCTTAGCTAGGTATAGACCTCCTGTTGTCATTCAACAGAATTTAAATCAGCAAAACTAAAAAGGATGACCAAGCTATGATACAATGATTGGATTGGTCCATTTAATTAGTTTAGGGTTTGCTTAACTATGACTTACAAAATAAAATGATTAGATGGTTGATATGCTGCACTAAGCCAAACTTGATTTTTATGGATCACGTGGTCTCGATTCACACACCCACGCTAGAAACAAACCACATTATGCTGGATAACTACTACATGGCAGTAAGGAAACACAAAAAAACCTCATTTGCTACAAGCAAGTACCATTCTAAATTATTATAGTGCAAATCTAGTAACCCTACCAGCTAGATCTCTTACTTTAAAACTTGTCTAACTACCTCCTGTTGTAGTTTGTCATATGAACAAGCTCCATGTTCTATTTTATTGCATTACTGCCTATAAATGTTATTTGGCTAATTATACATTTGTCTTCAAATCTAGATCTTTTTGTAGCCTGGGAAACAAAAAAAACATTAGAATAGAATTAGAATAGAATTTATTGGCCAAGTGTGATTGGACACACAAGGAATTTGTCTTGGTGCATATGCTCTCAGTGTACATAAAAGAAAAGATACGTTCATCAAGGTACAACATTTACAACACAACTGATGGTCAGTATATCAATATAAATCATAAGGATTGCCAGCAACAAGTTATAGTCATACAGTCATAAGTGGAAGAGATTGGTGATGGGAACTATGAAACGATTAATAGTAGTGCAGATTCAGTAAATAGTCTGACAGTGTTGAGGGAATTATTTGTTTAGCAGAGTGATGGCCTTCGGGAAAAAACTGTTCTTGTGTCTAGTTGTTCTGGTGTGCAGTGCTGGTGTTCAGTGTTCATCTGAATTAACTTGGCTTGGCTGCATGTATGGATAACAAAATTTAGAAGTCATATATTTATGTGGAAGAATTAAAAAAAAAGAATTATTTTCCTAATTTATTTGGGCATTTTTATATGAAGACACTTCAGTTGATTAACTTGCATGTTAGAAGTGCTCTGCAGTGTTGCTGTAGCTGGATGTCCACCAAATACTGTACTTGGGATCACGTGAATATTTTCTTCTTTTAAACTGACCTGAGATCTACAAAAGGCATCTCTGTATCAGCTCCTCTAGGGCAAATGTCCACTGTTGAACTGCAATTCCCATAATTCTCAGTCAGATTGCTAAGAATTGTAGAAGTTTTAGTACAAGACATCTTTAAAGCACCTTGTTGGGATGAGAAACACTAAATCTTTTCCTAAGACATTGTCAGGTGAGAATACCAAGCCCACATGTGCAGAGTTCGAGTTAACCACTTTATTATCTTCTGCCTGTAATACAGGAATTTTCCCAGACTAGCAGCTTTCCCTTGGGAACAATTAGATAAGGCTCCATGGAATTCAGGAAGGGCCAGTTCTGGCTCTTTTATGGTTGCACAGTGACTCTAGATTAGCTTCATGCTTGATAGCTCCTCCCTGCAAGTCTGACTGCTTCCCAACAGACATTCACTTTGAAAAATCTGAATAAAAATTGTGTTTGGAGCTTTTGGACAGAATGGAATTCTTTATATAATCTTTTATAAAAGCAATAAAAACATACCAGTATTTGAGAGTCAAATAATATCATCCAAAGTCTAGGGTTGAGTCATAGATTCCCTTCAAAAAAGTGATGCTCAATTATAATTTTAATGTGACAGAACCGCATTCTTACAGACATGGTAAGCAATCATATGCTTTATACAATTTTAAAAAGAAATTTATTTAATTTAAATGAAGCTCAATTTAGATGTTGTCCAAATTTTGAGATGCCCCAATATAGCCCTCCTCCCCTAATGATCTAAAGTGGCCCTGAGCCAGAAATAGGGGCTAGAAGATAACATAGTAGGAGCAACAACTATTTAAAGCAGGGGTGCCCATGCTTTAAATAGCTGAAGAGGTTGTTTAAAAAAAGAGTTTAAAGGGTTCTGACGGTTCCAGCTGAGCCGTGGGATCATCAAAGGCTTTTTTTTTTACTTTTAAAGGCATTTTTCGGCTGAAAAAAAATGCTTTTAAAAGTAAAAAAAAATCAACAACCTCTGATGATGACGCGGCTCAGCTGGAGCAGGGGACGGGGCCTTTTTGCTACCAGTTCTCCGAACCACCAGCCACCATCACTACCGGATCAGGTGATCTGGTCCAAACCAGGAGCATTTCACCCCTGGTGGAAGGGTATTCCTCAACATTTAGCATTGCTATGTCTCAGAGAGAATCCTTCTTATATATAATAGTGCTGTAAATTGAAATTAAGAAATTAATCAGAAAACCAAGACATTTGATTTTTTTAAAAAAATCATGTCTTTATCATGAACTCACCTGAGCCTGTGACAGAGTGACTTCACGATGAAGCATGTAATATAATAAACATTTTATGCAAAATCTTTGCAACACCATGCTAGATATTAGACCGAATCCACCAGGTGAACAAATGGATATCTCATACTGTAGACCTCTGGTTTACACATCCTGGCCTGTCTTCTCACTTTGGTTGTGGCACAGAGGTGGGTTTCAGCAGGTTCTGACCAGTTCTGGAGAACCGGTAGTGGAAATTTTGAGTATTTCAGAGAACCGGTAGTAAAAATTCTGCATGGCCCTGCCCCCATCTATTCTCTGCCTCCCAAATCCGAGCTGATCGGGAGGAAATGAGGATTTTGCAGTAACCTTCCCCTGGATTGGGAACGGAAGGGAGATTTTACAGTATCCTTCTCTTGCCATGCCCACCAAGCCACACCCACAGAACCGGTAGTAAAAAAATTTGAAACCCACCACTGGTGTGGCAGATTGATAGTTATTGTGGCCACTATCTATCTTCTGCAGATGCCTTTACCTGGAGTCTTCCCTCTGAACTACAATATGTGAGAAAGATAGCATCATGTACTTTATTGACAAACAGAAGAGGGGGAGAGGAAAAATTCACACAAATTTTTAAATAGCTACCTCCTTCCCTTAAAGCTTTGAAGTGTATGGGAAATCAACCTTCCCCCTTCCATTAGGTAGTTACATCAATATCACAAGATCATCATCTTCGTCATCATCATCATCATCATCATCATCGTTATTCCAAAGAGGAGGAAAGTAAATATTCCTTTTTAACTTTAGATAATCACAAGTGAAAACAATAAAAGATAAACAAAACGCAAATACAGTGCAGCTAAAATCTCAAACTGCACTTAAAAAAAGAACCATTAAGGAGAAATCTAAATTTGTTGGGAGAGATTATAAAGTGGGATGGAACTGCTGCTCAGAAACTCCAAAGGGTTTCAAACCTTACCTTACATTACCTTACATTACCTTACAGACGACCCCCATCCCGTTAAAGACCTTGGAGTTTTCATGTCAAATGATCTAAGTGCCAAAGCCCACTGCAACTACATAGCAAAAAAAGCTCTAAAAGTTGTAAACCTAATTTTGCGTAGCTTCTTTTCCAAAAACACCACACTACTAACCAGAGCATATAAAACATTTGCTAGACCAATTCTAGAATACAGCTCACCTGTTTGGAACCCTCACCACATCTCTGACATCAATACAATTGAACGTGTCCAGAAATATTTTACAAGAAGAGTTCTCCATTCCTCTGAAAACAACAAAATACCTTATCCCACCAGACTTGAAATCCTAGGCTTAGAAAACTTGGAACTCCGTCGCCTTCGACAAGACCTAAGTTTAACTCACAGAATCATCTATTGTAATGTCCTTCCTGTCAAAGACTACTTCAGCTTTAATTGCAATAATACAAGGGCAACCAATAGATTTAAACTTAATGTAAACCGCTTTAATCTAGATTGCAGAAAATATGACTTCTGCAACAGAATCATCAGTGCTTGGAATACTTTACCTGACTCTGTGGTCTCTTCCCATAATCCTAATAGCTTTAACCAAAAACTTTCTACTATTGACCTCACCCCATTCCTAAGAGGACCATAAGGGGCGTGCATAAGCGCACAAACGTGCCTACCGTTCCTGTCCTATTGTTTTTCTTTTCTTCTTCCTATATATGTTTATATGTGTATATACTATATAATCTTTTTGTATGATGTTGTGACAAAATAAATAAAATAAAATAAAATAAAACCTAACAGCGACTGATCTTGAGCTGATCCAATAAATATCAGAGGGAATAGATCAGACTTAACATCACATGGAAAATGAAATGAAAAAATAATCCCTTCTAGAATAGCTGCACATTTCTATTTAATCCTTCCTGAGGGTAACTATTGCCTGAAACGGTTTTCTTTCTGTCTCCATTATTCCTGGACTCCTCCTCCGGATGATCCCTGAGAATAACAGTGAGATCATTTCTGAGCCTGCTCGTTCCAACCTCCCTTGCTACCTTCTCTTTCTAGTTTCAAAAGACAAAGGAGCCTTTCTATCTGGCAGAAAAGGAAAGTGTTGGGGCCAATCTCCCTTCATTCATGAGCCAGAACATGCATCTCTCTGTGAATAAGACACCTTTAAACCCGGATGTGAGAATGTTTTCAGAATGTTGCAGTTTACCTGGCATGAAGCCAACATTCTAGAATACTGTACTGAAAAAAAAAAAAGTCTGGCTTTATAGTATCAGCATCCTTATTTAAAAAGAAAACTCAGATGCTGCATAAGTAACAGCCAATCAAAATGTGTTCTACCTAGCCAACAGATGACCACAGAGAAATCTCAACCAATCAGAACACAGCTGTTGGCCAGCAACCAAATATATAGTCTGCCTACTGTGCTCAGTTAAGTTCCAAAAAGCCAATGTCTTTTCCCTCTTCCAGTAACCACCCTGGTGACTTCATTCCTGGGTACTGAGCCAGAATGTTACCGTAGTTGAATCTGATGTACAAAGTTGGTTCGGTTTCGTTTGACTTTTTTAAAAAATGGGTGATCAGGAGCCTTAGTTGCATTATATCATTTTTGTCTATTTAGTTATCATTTAATTTAAATATAGATATTTAAATTACTTTTACTTTTGTATTACAATATTGCATGCTTTTAGATATTATCAGCTGCATAGAAGCACTATGCTGAAATAGCAATTGTATAAACCATTTTAATATGTGATAAATAAAAGATTATACTGTATTTTTGGTCTCTGTACTCCATCACTGCTTAGCTGACGCTCAGCAGCTGGGAGGTAGAAAAGGGCACCAGAGATTACCCCATGTAACGTAATTGGCTCCAACACAGGCACTTCTGCTGCGTCTTTCACTTTTTAAATTTTTTTTATTTTTTTTAATCTATTTTTATTTTATTTTATTTTTTTATTTGCATTTATATCCCGCCCTTCTCCGAAGACTCAGGGCGGCTAACACTGTGTTAAGCAATTTCACTTTGTGGAAATGGACGGTTCTTGCATGCCCCAAAGCCTGTAAATGGAGCAGGAGGAGATCAGGACTGGCCTTCAGGAGGAGGGAAAGCATTTAGTATTGACTGAACAGCAGGGGGGCTCCATTGATTTCATAAATGGCTCTGAAGGCACATCTGTCAATGCCCTGAGATATTACTGCATTCCTGTAAAAAAAATGCTGCCGGTATATTCTGGATCTTGAAAGATGAGTTTGTGCATGAAAAGAAGGAATTTTAAACGAAGGAATTTTATTTGCCTAGGATTGAAGGGAAGCAGGTACTGTACAGCTTTAATTATATATGTTTGTGGTAGGAGAAAAGCAGATTAGTTTTAGAGGTGAAAGGTATCTAGTTTCTCCAACATGAGACCCTAATTAACCTCACCTAAACTGTTTCTGTTGGGAATATTAACAATTTGTCCAGTCTGGCCCCAGCAGAGAAAATTCACATGACAGTTCACTGATGTGTACGAAGGATGTAAAGGCATTCCGCTGGCATCCCAAAGGGCTTTCCCCCAACTTCTATCTTGCATTTGACAGATGCCTTTCATCCTTCCATGCAAGGAAAGCCAAAATGCCCACTTGAACTCACATGAACTTTTTCTGATCATACTAATTCACAAGCACTGTTACACGATTGAAATGATTAAGGAACAAATTCTTTTTCAAATATGTATCTTCTGTGGTTTTATTCTAGTTTGGCGTCTACAATACAAAATTTCGTAGCCATTTTACTCTCTAATCTTCAAAGAATATCATTTATGAAGAGTACCACATAGTGTGGGAAGCTGCCTCCCCCATAGAATGAAATATTTTGGGGAATATTAAAAGAGGCAGAATATTAAATTTCCCCAAAGGAGAAATGGAAAAATATGCTCTTAAAGGCAGAAAGCAACCCCAGTCTTCCTGCTATAGGAAAACTCAAGCTGCCTCAAGCAGAATCCTGAAGTCTTTAGAGATGGATATTTTGTGTCCATTAAGAAATCCAGGCCAGCATATTCATAAACAGAACACTTTCAGCCCAGCTCTCCCAGGCTGGAACTGATGGGATTAAAAGTTTACATTTCCCCATCCAAATTCTAAGGACAGGACATGACCTTTAGGACATAATAGGATTAACTCACCACCATTGAAATAGTAAAAGACACAAGGCTCACTACATTGCACAACCCCCTGGAGCATCTCAATCACCAAACGCTATAAAAATCCATCCACTCATTGAGCCATTATGTCAGTCACCCCAGAAACAAGTTGTTGTCATTGATGTTTCTGGAAACCAAATAGAATAGAATAGAATAGAATAGAATAGAATTTTATTGGCCAAGTGTGATTGGACACACAAGGAATTTGTCTTGGTGCATATGCTCTCAGTGTACATAAAAGAAAAGATACGTTCATCAAGGTACAACATTTACAACACAATTGATGATCAATATATCAATATAAATCATAAGGATTGCCAGCAACAAGTTATAGTCATACAGTCATAAGTGGAAAGAGATTGGTGATGGGAACTATGAAACGATTAATAGTAGTGCAGATTCAGTAAATAGTCTGACAGTGTTGAGGGAATTATTTGTTTAGCAGAGTGATGGCCTTCGGGAAAAAACTGTTCTTGTGTCTAGTTATTCTGGTGTGCAGTGCTCTATAGCGTCGTTTTGAGGGTAGGAGTTGAAACAGTTTATGTCCAGGATGCGAGGGATCTGCAAATAAACAGAGACCTTCTTTCCAACCAGCCAGCTTCCATTTTATTTCCAGTGTGTTTCTCCCAGCTTGAAACTGGACTGGATTTTTCTTCCTACAACAGCAAGGACTATTCAATATCTCTTCTTCTTAAGAGTTATGACATGGCTGCATTAGCAACCGCTGCAGGGACTAGAGGGATGGGTCCTGGGAAGTTCACATGCTATTAGCAAGGCAGTTTAAATAAGAGAAGTAGCATAAATCCCTTCAGTGGCTCATCTGAAACAATACTCCCCTCTATACAGAAGCACTCTGTGCCAGCAACACTAAATTTTACATATAGGGAGCAGCTGATGTTCAATTTATGAATAGCTTGACTGGAGCCAATATGACAAGCAAATCAAATTTCCCCATTTCAGGATGGGGATTCAGGAAATCCGTCCCTGGAAACTGAGAAGCTAATACTTAGATTCCTGATGCAGAAACAAAAAAGAGGGTCATGAGATAATGAACCATTCTTGAAGACTCATAAATACGCCTTTAAGATGCTTAGTATGAGGCTATCCTAGCACTGTGCTTGTAGGTGTGCAAAATAAAACTTTCTGCCTCCTCAGCTGTAAAATGTCTGCTCTATTAATGAGAAAAAGTCATTAAATGGCTTCTGATTTGTCACAAAGAAAAACAACAGACTGCCCTCCATATGTTGGCCATTTGGCAATCTTCAAGAGATAGTGTTAGAGAGGCACAGAGAAGAAAAACGTATTGTAGTGTGTTTGAATGTTATCATGTATTAAGGGGAGGGGGAGAGAGAAGAGGTTAGGAAGGAAATTAATGGAGACAAACAGAGGTTGAGGTTACTAGGCAACCAGAAAACAGGAAAGGACCATTGGAAGGAAGGCTTTCAGTGAAAGAACTGGTTAAGCAAATTAGATTTCTGGGTTTTTTTCCCTAGTATCTATAGACCCTTAGGAAGAATATTGAAAGTATATAGCAGATGTTGAAGGGGAATTGAAGGCAAATGGTCTTGATCAAAGAGGCAACAAGCAAAGTGAAATATTTAATGAGAACTATATTTTTACAGTATAGAAAATTTAATATGAAGATCTTTGGGCTGAAATGAATTCAATACTGTAGACTGCATTGAAATGAAAGAGCTGGACAAGCTTTGCCTTTAAAAGAGATGACAGAGAGGTCTATGACAGCTGAATAGTGTCAAACAGGAAAAGGTGAAGATTATTAATGTATCAGAGTCAGGACATGAAAAATGGAACTGCATGTTGAATGTTAAAAAAATAAGAAAAACTTCGAATTAAGAGCAATTTGACAGTGGTTACCAGTGACTTGATGAGCTCTTGTTTAATGGATGTTTAAAAGAAGAAACTAGATATCCATCTATCAGTGTTACTTCAACATGGATTCTCCTTACCAAATAAAGGATTGGATTTAATCCAATCCTAACGTTTCTATGGCTTTTCTTTTCACAGATTTCTGATCAATTGCCCTGCCCAATTACATTCTGGTCAAATATATTCTATATTTAACTGTCAAATAAGAAATAAAAACTCCAATTTGGCCCAAGTTAGCAGCAAGTCTGCTTAGCAAAACATCTTCATCTATGATTTGGATGAGGGGATAGATGGGGAGCTCATCAACTTTGCAAATGACACCAACCTGGCAGGAATAGCCAACACTCCAGAAGATAAGCTTTTAAGATACAGAGGGATCTTGACAGTCTTGAACATTGGGCGCTATATAATAAAATATAATTCAATGGTAAAAAAAAAGTAAGGTTTTACATTTATGCAAGAAAAACCAGATGCACAGATATAGTATAGGTGGTACCTGGCTAAATAGTAGTAATTGTGAGATGGATCTTGGAGTCCTAGTGGACAATCATTTAAATATGAGCCAGCAGTGTACTGCACCTGCCAAAAAAGCCAACACAGTTCTAGGCTGCATTAACAGCGGAATAGAACTGAGATCACGTGAAGTGTTAATACCACACTTGGAATACTGCATCTAGTTTTGGTCGCCACGATGTAAAAAAAATGTTGAGGCTGTAGAACAGGGGTGTCAAACTCACATCATCATCATGGTGGCGTCACGTGATGTATCAGGACTTTCCCCCCCTTCGCTAAACTGGGCATGGGCATGGCCAGCGCGTGACTCATCCAGCCCATGGGCCAGGAGTTTGACAACCCTGCTCTAGAAAGATGCAGAGAAGAGCAACAAAGATGATTAGGCCACTGGAGGGTAAAACATATGGAATTGGGTATGTCTAGTTCAGTGAAAAGAAGGACTCAGGGTGACATGATACAATTGTTCCAATATCTCAGATCTGCCACAGAGAAAAGGGATTCAAGCTATTCTCCAAAGCACCTCAAAGCATGACATGAAGCAATGGATGGAACCTAATCAAAGAGAGAAGAAATCTAGAATAAGGAAAAATTTCCTGACAGAACAATTAATGAGTGGAACAATTTGCTTCCAGAAGTTGTGAATGCTCCAACACTGGAAGTTTTTAAGAAGAGATTAGACAACTACTTGTCTGAAATGGTATAGGGTTTCCTGCCTGGGCAGAAGGTTGGACTAGAAGACCTCCAAGGTCCCTTTCTAACTCTGTTATTCCATTCCATTCCATCCACTTAATTTTAACTTAAAGATTACCATAACTGTTGATTATTTCCTCAAGGTTACTTGTTTGTGGGAAAGTTCTGTTGGAAACAATGTCAACATTTCCATGACCTGCTACTCAATTATTTTTTTCATTTGAAACAAACTTGTTTCCTGATAGCTGCATGGACAAATTCATGCAGTTTTCTAGACAACACTTTCAGAAGCATTTTGCTATTACACTATGCTCTTCCTAGGGCTGAGAAGGAGTTTCCTGCAAATGGGGCATCACATTAAGCACTGAACCAAACTGGTCCTCATGATAAGCCTCTATAACAGGATAAATCAGTATCCCACATTCTATTCATAATACAAGATTTATCAGACTCATTCTGTCATCCAAATGCAGAGCAGTTGCCATTGTTGGACTACAGAAAGCAGAATATGAAACTAAAGCCTAATGTAAGTACACATGACACACCTAGCTTCACGAACTCTGTAACACTGGGGTAATATATTTAATTTTTAAGTGATTGAATATTATATAAATGTTATGTATCTTTAAATGTTTGGGCGGGAAACAAGCACGTTGCTGATTGGTTGAAGCCGCCGGTTGAACAGTATATAAGGAGAGGTTTTTCCCCAGCCACGTTGCTGGGTTCACCCTATATTAAAGAGCTGTTGTCACTACCCTGGTCTCCAGCCTCGTTACTTCCCGAACTTAACATTGGCGACGAAGGTGGGATTTCGAAGCTAAGGAGCACCAGAACCGAGCTGAAGCACGGAAGAACCGAACCCAGCAAACCCAGGGCAGAAACGCGGAGATGGCAAGTTACACTCCGCCCGCCGTTTGACCCAGCCAGAGAGAAATGGGAACGACATGACCCGCTTCAAAGCTTCCTAGAAGCCAACGAACTGCAAGGAGTTCCAGACAACCGCAAAAGGGCATATTTCTTGAGCCACTGCGGTCCCGAGGTCATCGACATCGCGGAAGCCCTGGCAGAGCCAACGCCGGTACAATCGGTATCGTGGCAAACTCTGCAAACCCTGCTTAAAAACCATTTCGCACCAACGCCGTCCAAATACGTGCGGCGTTTTGAATTTGGAGAGCGCCGACAGCTGGAGGGCGAATCCATAAGCGACTACATGGCCGCCCTGCGGAAAGCGTCCAAAGACTGTGGGTACCGAGACCTGGACGAGGTGCTACTAGAGCAACTCATCCGTGGGGTCAGAGACATGCGTTTGCGGAGGCGACTGCTTTCAAAAAGCAATCTAACGCTGGCCAACGCTCTGGACGAAGCCAGAGCTCATGAGATGCCCACCCAAGCGGCAGAGACCCTGCAAAAGCCACTCACGCCGACGGCGAGCACAAAACCAACCCCGGTACACCACGAAGAGATCCAGACCGAATCAGACGGTGAGGATGAGGAAGGGGTTTGTCGAACCAAGAAACGCGGAAAAGAAGACCGGAACGAGTGCGGAAGTTGCGGGGGTCAACACCATCGCCAACAGTGCAAGTTTAAGGACGCTACATGTCGGCGGTGCGAGAAGAAGGGGCACCTGGCTCAAGTCTGTCGAGCTCCCCAACCTTCCCGCCGAAAATTCAAATCAGCCAATCAGAGCGCGGAATCGGCAAGGCGACCCGCGATTGGCTCAAACAAAAAAGGCGCGAACTCAATCAAACGACTGTGATAATAGGTCACACAACCCGGTGGAGAAGAAAATCTTCACCAAGCCCAAAATAGAAGGAGTGCCGTGCCGACTAGAAGTGGACACCGGTCAGCGATCACAATCATGTCCTGGGACACTCTTGCGAAAGCTTTGCCATCAGTCGCGAAACGCCACCTGCAAACACAACGGCTACGAGTCCACGACTACCAAGGGAATCGCATCCCTGTTCGAGGGACCACCTCTGTCCGAGTCGAGTACGGACCACACAAGAAGACCCTGCCCATCACGATCGTCGAAGGAACCCTGCCAAGTTTGCTGGGACTGGACTGGTTCCGTGCATTGGGCATGGGAGTGACTGGCATCTACAGAAGTGATGTTAAACTTAAAGATGCACTCATGAGTGAATTCGAAGATGTGTTCAAGGACTGCCTGGGCAAGTACAAGGGGACCCCCATTTCCTTTAATCTAGACCCCCAGGTAGCCCCTATCAGGATAAAAGCAAGGAGGGTACCTTTTGCCCTTAAGCCAAGATTGATAGGGAGATAGACAAGTTAATAAGGCAAGGGATACTGGTACCTGTCGACCACGCCAAATGGGAGACGCCAATCGTCACCCCGGTAAAACAAGATGGGTCAGTAAGAATCTGCGCTGATTACAAGGCGACGCTAAACAAAGCCTTACAAAAGAGCGCATACCCAGTTCCCGTGGTGCAACACTTGCTGCACTCGTTGGGACAAGGGCAAGTGTTTGCTAAACTAGATTTGGCCCAAGCCTACCAACAGCTACCCGTAGACGCAGCTACAGCCGAAGCCCAAACAATCGTGACGCATAGGGGGGCTTTCAAGTGCACCCGGTTGCAGTTTGGGGTGAGTGTGGCACCAGGTCTATTTCAAAACTTAATGGAGCGACTTCTACAGGGGCTCCCCGGGGTAGTTCCCTATTTTGATGATGTGTTGGTGTCGGCAGAAAATTTAGAGGAACTGGGGGAGCGTCTAAGGAAAGTTTTGGGCATTTTCCGGTCAGCCGGTCTAAAGCTTAAAGTGAACAAATGCCAAATCGGGGTAGAATCCGTAGAATTCTTGGGCTACAGAATTGACAAAGAGGGAATTCACCCCACCGAGAGCAAGGTCAAGGCAATAAGAAAGGCTCCAGCGCCAAAAAACAAAACAGAGTTACAGGCTTTCCTGGGTTTAGTGAATTTTTACGCGGTTTTTTTAAAAAACAAGGCAACGATTGCCGAGCCGCTGCATAAATTGTTAGGAAAGAATGCTGCATGGTCTTGGGGGAAGGCGGAAGCAAGGGCTTTCGAAGCAGTAAAAAACTTACTCTCGAGCAATAGCTTGCTAATCCAATATCACAGCAATTTGCCATTGGTTCTAGTCTGCGACGCTTCCCCTTACGGAGTGGGGGCAGTGCTCAGCCACAGACTCCCAAATGGCACAGAAGCCCCAATAGCATTCTATTCAAGAACGATGTCCTCAACCGAGAGGAACTATAGCCAATTGGACAAAGAGGCCCTAGCTATAGTGTCAGGGGTCAAGAAATTTCACGAGTATGTCTTTGGCAGAAACTTTGAAATTGTCACTGACCATAGACCCCTGCTAGGAATATTGGCTGGCGATCACCAACGCCTGTGGCACTTTCACCCGATTGACCAGATGGACTATCTTCTTGGCTGCTTACTCCTACAAGCTGCAGCATCGACCAGGAAAAGACCTGGGGCATGCGGACGATTAAGCAGATGCCCACTGCCAGGGGCAATCGAAGACCCCACCCGGGACGCCCATACTGCTGATTGACTCTCTGACTCTGGCCCAGTCACATCTAAGGAGGTGGCTCGGGCATCATACCGACGTTACCTTAAGAACTGTACTGGGTTGGGTGCAAAGAGGGTGGCCCGCTGCGCCGGGCGAGCGTTTTAAGGAATTTGTGAAGAAGCGGGGAGAACTCTCGGCTCAAGGGGGGTGCCTGCTGTGGGGGGATCGAGTGGTGATCCCGGAGAAATTGAGGGCAAAGGTATTGGACCTCCTCCACGAGGGCCACCCAGGGATCGTAAGGATGAAGGGGTTAGCAAGAAGCTATGTGTGGTGGCCCCTCATGGACTTAGAAATTGCTGAGAGGGTAGGGAAATGCCTGGCCTGTCAGGAATCCAGACCACTACCCCCAACGGCCCCAGTCAGGGAATGGGAAAAACCCCAAGGGCCCTGGTCGAGAATCCACATTGATTTTGCTGGCCCTTCCACGGCCAAACCTTCCTAGTGGTAGTCGACGCTTCTAAATGGCTGGAAATCATTCTCATGAGATCCATGACAGCCGAGGCTGTAATCGCAGCCCTAAGGCACCTGTTTGCAACCCACGGGCTGCCCGACACGCTAGTATCCGATAACGCCCGCACCACGGCAACCCAGTTTGAGGAATACCTGGCAGATGAGGGCATCCGACATGCCCTCTCTGCGCCTTTCCACCCCGCGCCGAATGGCCTTGCAGAGCGTTCCGTCCGGAGCGCAAAGAGGCATTGTCAAGACTCAAGCCAGGCGACTGGCAAACAAAGATAGATTTCTTTCTGGCGTCCAGCATAGAACCCCAGCACTGCAACAGGCAGAAGCCCAGCCGAATTATTGATGGGACGGAAGCCCGTGCCCACTAGACCGCTTAAATCCCCATTACACACCAGAGGGTTACAAGGGGAACTGGAAAACTAGAGAAATGGACATAGGCGATCAAGTGTGGGCACGAAACTATGGGGACGGCCCAAGTTGGCTGGCAGGGCAAATCATAAAAGCAACCGGTCCAAAATCATACTTAGTTGAGTTAAAAGACAACCGAGTATGGAGACGCCACATAGATCAGATAAGAAAACGAATAGCCGAGCAATCCGAGCTAAATGAAGCAGACCATGACCAAACATTATTTGAACCCACAGCTGACTTTAACCCGGGAGAGGCGCAAGACTTAGCTGAGTCCCCGGAGGTCCAGCGACACCATCAGGTTCCCTTTGGAAACAGCAGGGACAGCTCTGCAAGTAATCCAAGACCGGATGGCCAAGAAAAGAGTCTGCAGTAATCCGGGGCCGGATGCCCCAGAGAAAGAGGTGGGAGGACCAACCAGCCCCTCCGACCAGCTCAACCCATTCCCAAGGACTGAACCGCGCAGGTCCGAAAGAATCAGGAGACGCCCAGGTTATTTGCGTGACTACGTCGAAAAATAACATGTAAATAATATGTAAATATAGGTAAAGTGTTTTCTGGGAGGGGAGGAGTGTTATGTATCTTTAAATGTTTGGGCGGGAAACAAGCACGTTGCTGATTGGTTGAAGCCGCCGGTTGAACAGTATATAAGGAGAGGTTTTTCCCCAGCCACGTTGCTGGGTTCACCCTATATTAAAGAGCTGTTGTCACTACCCTGGTCTCCAGCCTCGTTACTTCCCGAACTTAACAATAAACATAGCCAATATAACTAAATTCTGAATAAATATAGTTTAAGTTCAGATATTTACTGAATAATTTGTCTTCATCTATACCAGGGGTGTCAAACTCACGTCATCACGTCATTGTCATGTGACATATAGGGATTTTTTCCCCCTTTGCTAAACTGGGTGGGCATGGCCAGCATGTGACGCATCTGGCCCACGGGCTGTGAGTTTGACGCCCCTGATCTAGACATTGTTTAGCCTGAAATTTGGAAAAGAGGCTTGATTTTTTTAAAAAGAGAGGTTAGCTCTCTTCCAAGCTCTAACACAGAGACTAAAGACTAGAGTGCCTTTGCAATAAAGTTCCTCCAACTATACTGATCCTTTTTTATTTCACTACTCTGTGACTATACAAGAAAGTGAAATAGAAAAACGCCAAACCTCCTTCCATCTATTGTCACTAGTTCCAATCATTAAGCCATTGTTCAGAAACTATCCAGGTTCTTCGATGCTTTAAAATAGATCTAGGCTGCAACTGCACTGCACTGGATAGCAACAAGGAGCTGGTGTTTTATGGCTTTCAGTAGCAACGCTGCTTGCATAAAAATACTTCATGCCCCTGATGAAGTGGACAAAATCTCAGGAAAACATGCTTTAGAAAAATACTAAAATAAGTAACTAATCAAGCAAGCTGGTTCTCACAGTTCCACTGTACAGGATCCTTGGTTCTCTCTGAGTTTGGTGGGTTTTTTGTAGATGTTTCATCACCAAACTAGGTAACAGATCTAGTAGTTGAACACTGAGCTACAAATAGTCTCATCTATCAGCATCTACATTGCATTTATGTATTAAGTGTCTATAAGGATGTACTGAGTTGCAGGCTTATAGAATAGAATTTTTATTGGCCAAGTGTGATTGGACACACAAGGAATTTGTCTTGGTGCATATGCTCTCAGTGTACATAAAAGAAAAGATACCTTCATCAAGGTACAAAAAAAAATACTAAAATAAGTAACTAATCAAGTAAGCTAGTTCTCACAGTTCCATAGGGATTGTTCCTGCTTACACCTAAGTACTTAAACTTATTTATAACACTTAAAAAAGAAAAGCAAGAAGTACCGTAACAATTGACTTGATGCTGCAAAGTTGCAGGAATGCTGCCCAAGATACCCCCTTCTGGCAAGCTGAGGTTATTCTTGGTTTGTAGATCTGATGCCAAATCACCAGGAAGTTAGCTATGCAAATGAAGCTTTTAACAATATTCAAACAGGGATTATCTCATGGTAAAAATCTATTGATCCAATTATTGTTAACAATACTAGAACAGAAGTAAAATTTAAAAGGCACGTTAGAATCAATAGTTGTTAATTACTGTTGCTCAAAATGACTTTCAGTTCAGATTTTCATATTTATAATTATATTCTGCTAACATAGACAGAATGCCTATGTTCACAAGATGACTTCAGTTTCTTAAACAAAATTCTTCGAATAAATTATAATTGATTGGGTTCCTGTGATACCTTTTGTTTCAAAAGACCATAATTCAGTATATTATGGACAGATGTTGACTGAGTTTATACAACATGCTAAATCATGTGGCTTGTTTGATTTGGGTTAAATGTATTTGAACCAACCTTGTCTGTTTATCTGTTCCTAGCCAATTAAAATGCTAATTTATTCAGCAAACCACAGCAAGGCAAACCATGGTTAAAGATGTGTAAACACAGTAAATTATGGCATGTTGCTCAGGAATATTTAAATTTCTATTGGTTAGGCAAAACTAATATTTGTGTTTTGTAATTATGATTGCATGGCCTTCTGTGGTAGTATTTGCATAGATATTTCCATTGGGTTTTACTTTAACTATCTTTGATAGTCCTTAATCCTTATACAAGCTTAGCTCAAATATTGGGCCATCTCATTTCCCTTAGCAATAAGAGAAATTACATAATCTCTGTAGAGTATTGTTCTCCTGAATACCCGCTATATACTGGTAGTCCTGGAGGAGTTTCCCCAGGAGGTAAAAATCTTTAATAAGTTTTATAGTACAAAAGGTAACTTCAAGTCAGTCTCAAATCCTGATTAGTTCATGAATTCATTCACTTAGTTTTCTTGCCAGGAATACAAAAATGTATCTTTATCTTTTTCCCCATTTTTTTTTGAGTGGGGGGGCTTCCTAGTCTAGATGACAGCTGTTGTATTCTCTGGCCAATTACACTATGTTTAGTTTCTAAGACCAGAAATACTTGACAGGTTGTTCTGCCTGTTGAGGCCAATTTACCAGGAGTTGCTGGAATTAGTTACATGTAAAGCACTCTGCTCTGATAACAGAGATTGATAGGAAAGTCAATAATAAAATATGGAACAGGAGGAACATTTGTTTAATAGTTTGCTTTTCCAACTTTATTGAACATATATTGAACATATAACTGATATTGTCTCCTGATTGCTTATTTGTAGCCTATGACTATCATTAAGTGTTAAATTTGTATCCTATGACTATCATTAAGAGTTGTAAGTGTTGTACCTTGATGAAGGTATCTTTTCTTTTATGTATACTGAGAGCATATGCACCAAGACAAATTCCTTGTGTCCAATCACACTTGGCCAATAAAAATTCTATTCTATAAGCCTGCAATTCAGTGTATAAGGATGTACCTTATAGACAATATGTAAATGCAATGTAGATGCTGATAGATGAGATTATTTATAGGTCAGAGTTCAACTATTAATCTGTTACCTAGTTTGGTAATGAAACATCTACAAAAAACCCACCTAACTCGGAGAGAACTAAGGACCCTATACAGTGGTGAAATCCAATTTTTTTTACTACTGCTTCTGTGGGCATGGTGTGGCTTGGTGGGCATGGCAGGGGAAGGATACTGCAAAATCCCATTCCTTCCCCACTCCTGGGGGAAGTATATTGCAAAATCTCCATTCCCACCCCACTCCAGGGGAAGGATACTGCAAAATCCCCATTCCCTCCCCACTCCTGGAGAAAAGATGTTGCAAAATCTCCATTCCCACCCCACTCTGGGGCCAGCCAGAGGTGGTATTTGCCGGTTCTCCGAATTCCTCAAAATTTCCATTATTGGTTTTCCAGAACCTGTCAGAACCTGCTGGATTTCACCCCTGACCCCATACAATGAAGACAGATAATATTTCTGAGAAGCATGCATCTAAAGGAAATGAGAGGAGCTAATTAAGAAGCCCTACATCCACATATTTTGCTAACCATTGTTCCCCATGCTGGTTGTTATTAGCCTTTGAGAATATCATTGTTTTACTGCCCATTCACAATAATCAGGTAACTTGAACTTCCTTGGCCCAGGAATTTTGCAACATGAAAAAGCCGATGAACATTAAATAGTTTGTTTGCATCCACCTAACCAATTGCACAATGTAATTAATTTTACAAAAACATTTAAATTGGTTGATCAAAGTCATACCAAGTGTATATCATGATTAGTTACAATGGGACGACTTCCCCACTTCCAGATATTGTTAAGATTCGTAGCTGTGCTTGGTGGGTAGGAAATGATGGGAGTTGCTCTCCTATCCATCTAAAGTAGGTACAGAGGTGAGATGAGGCTTAATTACCAAGATTTCAATAAACGATATACTTCGGTCACTTTACTTTGGAATCTAAGTCTTTATCATCATTCTCTAAGGCCCAGCACTTCCTGAGAACTACAATGAAAATCTTTCATAGCGTCTTGATTTGAAACCCGTTTTTTGAATCAAGTCTTGATTACGCTCCGAGGCGAGCGTTCCTATAGAAACCGTACCATATTCTGCGGTTGCCTGGACACATGAAGCAATGAATACGCATGCGCTGCAGGCGGGTTTTCCCCCCCCCCCACCTTTCCCCTTCCAGTCTAGGAAAGCGCTGTTTCTCCCTTTTGATCGGTCTAAGCGCCGTTTCTCTATGGTTTGCAGAGATCATCGTTTCGCGTCAAGTAGAGAGTGGCTGCGACGCGCGGAGGTGAATCATGGCGGCGGTCGACATAAGAGGTATTGGAAGCGGGTAGTTTAGCTGCCTGGTACTTAGGTATAAACAGGGACGATCCCTACGAAACTGGGACGATGAGCTTGCTTGCTTAGTTACTTATCTATTTTAGTATTTTTCCAAAGCACGTTTTCCTGGGCTATTTATTGTCCGCTTCCATCAGAGGCATGGAGTGTTTTCATGAACTGCGTCGAAAGCCACAAAACGTCAACTTCTCCCGACTATCCAGTGATTGTAGGATATTCGCAGCTTAAATCTATTTTAAGACATAGAAGAACCAGGGTAGCTTCTGGACCGGAGGAGCTTCAGATGTTCAGATCCATTCAGATTTCTTTCCGATTTCAAATCTCCAGTATTTGGGAGGGGGAGACGCCGTAGTAATTAGTCGTGCAGCCTGACTAATATTGGTCAGCAAAATTGTACAGACAAATCCTGTTACGCTAGTTTTCTTCTGAACAAATGACGTGTAGGCTTGATTTGTGAATATAGCAATTGTATATAAATTTTCTAGTCTGGTAATTAGATAAAGATTGCACATGAATCAAAATGAGAAGATCAGACTTGTAATACTTTACTATAATCATTTAAATAAATGTTCATGCTTTGAAGTGTCGGGTTCAGTTTCAGGAGCCACTTGGATGAGTGAGACAGTTACACAGCAGATTATAGAGTCTTAAAACAGGAACTATTTTAATTTTTTAAAACGTGTTAGATGTTAATGAAACACCTATGTAGTAGTTGTATTGTTTTACTATTTATATACTATTAAATTTCTCCTGAATAATCAGTTTGGTTGAAGTTTTTCTAGTGCTGCAAAATGTTATGCCAATTAAATAATTGGTTAACTTCTTGGATAAGCATATCTATTTTATATCATGTTTAAAATAGATATGAAATCAATATGCATGAAACTGATAGAGATAAATTGTTATAACTTTAGGAAATACAGTGTCTAAGCCAAAATGTGTTTTTAAATCCAACTCTCAAGTTTTTCATGAAGAAAAAATTATGAAGTATATATGTGAATCAAGTCACCATAGCTTGTTCATACTATGATTAAAACAAACCATGGTTAGATTAGGTGAAACCAGTTTTTGTAATTGAGAATCAAAACATACAATCAAGGCATCTGTCAAACTTCGACTCTATAAAGAAGAGAAATTTCTTCCAGTTTTGTAGCAGTGAAAAGGGAAAGAAAGTCAATTGATCAGATCACTCACTATTAACAGCTACTATACAAAAACTATAGTGACAGAAAAGACAGACCTTCAGGTCTGAAAAAAACCATATTTTTTACATATTCCAAGGTCAAGCTAGAATTAATTTTAAATTTGGTTTTTTTGTAATTTAGTGCAAGTCATAAATGCTTTTAAGTAGAGTTCAGAAATAATCAAAAGCAACCCTTAAAGAAAAACACAGCTGATACTTATTGGTTATTATTAATCTGATCCTGTATTTCTGTTTCAGAATATCAAACTTCTGTTTAGCAGAATGAGGCCCAAACAGACCAGAGATGTGTGGGCGGGTGGGGGGGGGATCTACTCCAGAGCAGTGACAGAAAAGGAATGTCTCTGGGTTCCTACAGGGTGTCATTGTTTGATATTGGAAGCCGATCATGCCCACCATGCTAGATCTTACAGGATAGCAGATGTAATTATGTAAGGATGATCCCTTAAACATCCATGCCCTGATCCTTGAAGAACTTGATAGACAATAAATAGTACCTTGAATTGTACCCAGGAACCCAACTACAAGTAGTTCTAGACTTATAACAGGTTGCTTAGTGACCATTCAAAGTTATGATGGACTTACCTAGGGAATATTTATGACCTGGATTTGAAGTTTCTGTAGTTCTGGAGTCACATGACTGCACATTGGAGACTTAGCAGCCAGGTCATATTTACCCACAATCACATGTTTACAATGTTTTTGCCAAAACCCGCTGTTTACTTTCAGTTTTCAGCAAAACCAGCCCAGAGCAAAACATGGGTTCACTTAATGACCATGACAAAAAAAAAGATAGTAAAACCATCTCTACATAAACCATTATGGTTGGTTTACCTGAGTAACCAATGTAGCCCATGAAAGAGTGATGTCACATAAGTGTACGGTTTACTAAAAAAATGTCAGTGGAAGTTTCTGTTAAGCCATCCTAGCTTGGATGCTTCTGTAATGTTTATTTTAATTACTTTTAAGAAGTAATTTACCCCAGTAAAAAAAAAAAACTGTTTTCATAGAAAGGAATGGAGCAGATATATTTACATATGATTGTCTGATGTCTTCCAAGAGCTAGAGAGCAGCACATGTATTATTCATAGACCTATTTATGCTGCATTAAGCATGGCTTCCTAGCCATCTGGGTTTTGCTTTCTAAAAGATTTCTGAAGCAGCATATGCATATTTTATGCAACCATATATCACAGGCTGGATTTCAAGTTGGTTCAAAACTTCCCTGTCAAGAATCTGCTGTAAAATAATTGCTAGGAGAATCCTGGGTTTAGAATTCTTTATTGGCCAAATGTGATTGGACACACAAGGAATTTGTCTTGGTGCATATGCTCGGAGTACATAAAAGAAAATATACATTTAAAAGTTTAAAGGTAATAATAATGCTAAAATATCTTAAATTGAATTAGAACACTTCTGTATTCTTTTTTTCTATATATATTAAGAATATTTTTTTCAATTAAAAATCTCATGAAATTGTATTTTTTTAGATTTCAAATGGCCTTAACTATCATGTACCTTAATCTTTTATATAGCAATTGCCCGGAGATATGTGATGCTACTAGACTATCATAATGCAATACCTGAATTTTATCTGCTATATGTAACATTTTAGGAATATCATGTTATTTGAAGCTTCCAAAGAGCTTGGCGGAATTAAACAAATATAACAAATATGGAGAAGGGAAGGAGATCCATCTGTAGACCTATGAGACGTAACTTATATAAAGTACTGCCAGCCACTCTACATTTACTTTGGATCACCCCATTTCTTCCCTTCTTGTGTTCTTTTGTCCCTATCAGTCATGCTTTCACACTGTAGCCATCCCCAAGGTCTTGTGATCAAAATTCAAAGGATTGGCAACTGACTTATGATAGTTGCAGTATCCTAGGGTTATGTGACCACTTTTTGCAATCTTCTGATGAGCAAAGTTAATGTGGAAACCAGATTCACTTAACCACCGTCCTAACAACTTAACAACTGTAGTGATTCACTTAACAACTGTGGTAAGAAAGATAAAAATGGGACAAAGTTCACTTAAATGTTTCGCTTAGCAACAGAAATGTTGGGCTCTATTATGGTCATAAGTCAAGGACTAACTATATTCTGAATTCAGGTGTTATAGGAAAAGAAAGAAAATCTGTCTAAACAATAGTCACATTTATAAACCTTTATCATATTCACTACTATCATTTTTATAAGCTAAAAATTCTCAGTACCATATTTTTCTTATATCTTCTTATGGCATCCTGTTGGACATAGTGTCGTGTCCCACTCCTCCGCTGACGGCCGGGTCAGGGAAATCCGAATCAGGCGTGCCTCTGCAGCTCTGCCAAAGTCCTATTAAAGTCCTCAGGGCAGGCAGGAGACCAGAAAGTGACTTCAGCAAGATATGTTTAGACTTTGCCTGACTCAGAGAATGCCAGAAAGCAGGTCCTTTATATAGGCCATGGGATGTGGCTCCATGACTCAGCACTTATCCAGGCCTGCCCCTCCCTTCCTTCTGTTGCCTCTGTCTATCAAGTCTTCTGACGCGAGGGTCACTCCAGTCTGCAGCTGTTGGCAATTGACCTCCCTCAGGCTCACATGCTGTGGAGGAGGGGGAGGGGTCTAGTTGCTTCATTTGCCTGGGCATGGAGCCAGAGCTGGGGGCTGGAGATACTTCCTCCTCTTCAGCCTGTCTGGGCATGGAGCCAGGGCTGGGGCTGGGAGGCATACTAGGACATTCCTCCGTGTTCGGAAGCAGATAAGAAGGCCCCGGCTGTGGACGGGACGAGACACAACACATAGAAACCATTGGAGTGAAATAATATTCTAAGTATATTGGTATAAGTCAGTGTCGGCGAACCTATGGCATGTGTGCCGGAAGCAGCATGCAAAACCATCCTGCAAAGAATGTGCAGCCTCACTGGCTCCTATTCCATGTTCCTGTGTTCACACACACGCTGGTCAGCTGGCCGTTGTGCATGCGGGAGCAGTGGAACCCGAAAGAGCAGCGTTCAGTCACCCATGTGCAGGCCGGCACCTGAACTTCCAGGTTGACATTGCACCTCCATGCTGGTGTTCGGGTGCCGACATGCGCGAAGGACCACTGCCCCACATGTGAAGGCCAGCGGGTCTGCGCATACCTCGCAGAATGGTTTCATGTGCCACTTTCGGCATGCAGGCCAGCACGTGGTGACATCAAAGGTTCGCCAACACTGGTATAGGTGATGGAGTGATAGTGTGGCTTTGAATTTGTTTTCTTTGCTTAAAGATTTCTGCTGTGATATTATTTATCACTTTGATGCATTGTTTGTTTTTTACTGAGAACTCATAGGACTCAAGACCTCAAATGCAAGTTTCTTAGGAGACTTCTTATCCAGTATTCGTCTCAGCAAGTTTCTGTTTTGTGTGCCTTGGGGCTAAAACAAAAATTTGTAAATGATAGTTTAAAATGATAGTTTAAATGTTTTACTTTAAATATGCAGTATTGTTTAAAGATGCTTCAGTGAGTAAAGTATAGATCTTCATCTTAAAGAGATAATTTATTGTATTATTTTGGGACTGATGTCATTAATATATAAGTTTTTGCACTGGATATCTCAGGTTGGTTAAACTGAGTTTTTTTTTTTTACTGTCATTGGTTTTTCTGAACGCGAAACTATGTTTTTCTCTTTTCTCCTCTTACTTTACTTCTCCCTTGCACATTATTTTACTCTTATAGATAATCTGCTGGGAATTTCCTGGGTTGATAGTTCATGGATTCCAATATTAAACAGTGGGAGTGTATTGGACTATTTCTCAGAACGCAGTAATCCATTCTATGATCGAACATGCAACAATGAAATGGTCAAAATGCAAAGGCTAACCTTGGACCACTTGAAGTAAGTTGATGTAGTATTATTAGTTTTTTAGCTTTCAGGAAGAAATGATGTCATAATATCAACTAAGATGTTAAGAAAAGAAATATGTGGCATAATGCAGATAGTCCTGAGATTACATCCATTTGTTCAGTGACTGTTCAGAGTTATGATGTGGCCATGTGACATTATGCTTTATGATGCATTGCTTGGCAATGCAATTCCGGTTCCAATTGCTGGTCTAAGCTACAGATTTGCCTTTTATGAAAGAATAAACCAAAGGTTTTTAAAGTTCACCCATGAAAATAAAATGGGATGTGTATGTGCCATAATTTAAAGGCAAACTAAACAGATGAGTGAAGCTTATTTTGTTTATCAATTGAATCAGTGAATAGGATGAATTATTAAAATGCAGTTAATTTAACAGGCTCATTTTAAATCAAATTAAATTATTTAGTGTTTTTTAAGTTTAACAGTTTAACAATATTTTTAAAAAATGTATCTATCTTAAATCTGTAAAGCAGTTATGAAGGATCTAGAATAGGCCTGTCAAACTGGTGACTCGTGGGCCGGATACAGCCTGCGCAGGCCACACCGACCTCAGCTCTGCAAAGGCAAAAAACATCCCGATATGACATGATGTGGCCCCCGATGCAGTTGGGTTTGACACCCCTGATATAGAATATTCATTCCACTGCTAAACAAAAAAACAACCACAAAAAACAAAACAAAACCAACCTTCTGACATGTTAGTGGCCAGAGATTAGAGGACAAACATTAAGCCATATTATGCCAAATCTAAACTTCTGTTTTTGTTTGTAATTAATTTGTTATATCTATATTTGATAAATTATTTTCTACTCAGAGCAAAATTGTTTTTAACTCAAATGCTTCTATATCTTGCTTTCTTCCTTTCCATCATCTCAATTTTAAATCAGTTTAGTGTTAATATTTATTGTTTTTACGTTTTAATGTTTTATCTTGTTTTTAGCACTTAGCAATAACGCTTAGTTGTATATAGTGCTTTATACATAGTACTTTACAGCAGTGGCTCCCAAACTTTTTGGCACCAGGGAATGGTTCTGTGGAGACAGATTTTTCCATGGATCGGAGGGGGTCTCCCACGAATGGGGCTTTCTTTGTTTGTGCAGCCCGGTTTCTGGTATGCCCTGGCCCAGTGCCAGTCTACGGACCGGAGGTTGGGGACCCCTGCTTTACAGCACTCTCTGTGTGGTTTACAAATGTCATCATATTGCCACCAACAATCTGGGTCCTCATTTTATTGACCTCAGAAGGATGAAAGGCTGAATCAATTTCGAGCCTGTCAGGATCGAACTCCAGACTGTGGCAGAGTTAGCCTGCAATAGCAGTAGTCCTCGACTTACAAGAATTCATTTATTGATAATGCAAAGTTATAATGGCACTGAAAAAAGGGACATAATTGTTTTTCACACATACCACTGTTGCAACATCCTTATGGTCACGTGATCAAAATTCAGGTGCTTGGCAACTGGTTCATAATTATGACCATTGCAGTTTCCCAGGGTCATTTGAGCACCTTTTGCAACCACCTGACAAGAAAAATCAATGGGGAAGCCAGATTCATTTAACAACCTTGCTACTAAGATCATAAAATGGGAAAAAACTCAAGTAACAATTGTCTCGCTATGCCACAGATTTTGGATTAAATTGCGGTCATAAGTCGAGGACTATATCTCTACTGCATTCCAAGCTCTGCTCCACCAGAGCTGTTTTTATGACTGTAAGCTGCCTGGAGTCTCCTTTAGACAAGATGCATAGCATATAGGTTTAATTAATCATTAAATAAATATTTTGACATCAACTAATCTTGATTCAGCATAGCTTCTTAACCAAAACTGAAAACAAAACCAACAGTTTGTCAGCGTTCCAGAAAACTCTCTGCTCCAATTAAAAACTCTGAGGCAAGCATTTTCTCAAAGTTCCATTTATTAGAGTAGGTATACTGGCACATCTTGGGAAAATCCAAATCTGAGAGTTCTGGGTTTTCCCTCAGTAAATCAAAACCCCCCAAACCATCCCTTCACTCCTCAGTTGATCACATGCTCCAATCACCATCCGTTCCATCTCCAGACAGCAGTCCAACCACTCCTCCAGATGCAGGCTCAGCCTGACCTTTGACTGACGGGAAGAATGCTATTTTGTCTAAATACAAAACCCTCAAATAAATCCCCCCTCTTACTTTCCCACACATGAGAAGGTGGCAGCTTGGCAGCTTCCAACCTAATATGGCTTCCAAAGCTGACACAGTGTTGATACCATTGTAGTTACTGAAGTTTGAAGCTGGGTGAGGCTGGCATCTCCAATATGAGAAAGCCCTTTTGTAAACATGGGGCAAATCCTCAAAGCAGCCAAATTGCTGTTGATTCAGAAAATTTAAGGAAAGACCTAGGATTTAAGATGGGGATTAATTTCTTTATTGGGCGAGATTCCAGAGTTCTCTTAGATCGAGCCTTTCTTCATATGTATTGTCAGCTTTGGAAGCCATATTAGGCTGGAAGCTTCTGTGCTGCCACTTTCTCATGTGGGAAAGTAGGAGGGGCGATTTAGTAGAGGGGTTGTCTTTAGACATAATAGCATTCTTCCTGTCGGTCAAGGTCAGGCCGATCCTGCATCTGGAGAAGGAGTGGTCGGAGTGCTGTTTCAAGATGGGACAGTTGGCGATTGAAGCATGTGATCGACTGTGTAGTCAGGGGTTGGTTTTGGGGGCTTCAATTTACTGAGGGAAAACCCGGACCTCTCAGATTCAGGTTTTCTTAGATGTGCCAGTTTACCTATCCTAGTAAATTGAACTTTGAAAGATGCTTGCTTTGGAGTTTTTACTTGGGGTGGTGGTTCTGGAACGCTGACATGTATGGCTTTCTAATTCTTTGCGGTAGATCATTTTATCTAACTGTCTTGTGTTTCTTTGTGACTATGGAATGAGGAGAGTCTCTTTAATCATTGCCACACTATGAAATTTTGACTGCTGCATAGTCTTACTATACGTTTCTAGTGGAAACTATAAATTAAGGAATGACTTTAAGCACCTGAGGGTAGAACAAGAAGCAATGGGTGGAAACTGATCAAGGAAAAAAGCAGCTTAGAACTAAGGAGAAATTTACTGACAGTTAGAACAATTAATAAGTGGAACGACTTGCCTTGTGAATTCTCCAACACTGGAAATTTTTAAGAAAATGTTGGATAACCATCTGTCTGAGATGGTGTAGGGTTTCCTGCTGGGCCCCCCTGGTTGGACTAGAAGGCCTCCAAGGTTCCTTCCAACTCTGTTGTTGTTGTTGTTGTTGTTATTATTATTATTATTACTTAGAAGCCACATTTCTGTGAGGCTAAAGCTTAACATGTACTATTCCTTTTTTGCATTGGAAAGGCTGCTTTCTAAAGTACCATTTTCTCGTTAGTAAATAGTTATTCAGGATCTTCCCAGGCCTTCTAGGTTTGCTCCTATTCTTTTTACTCCTTTAATTTGCTTCCTATTAAAGTTGCTAATTTCTTTTTTGTACATCCTGAAACTTCTTAATTGAGTCGTTTCTTTTTCATTTTTCCAATCATATTTGAGATTTTTGAATAGCATTACAGTTTCTGTTTCCTGATATTAAAGATTAATGCCAGTAATTTAAATCAATATGCTTTTAAATCACCGTCTTTCACCTATTTATATGCCGGGGGCGAGTGGGAAGATGATCAGCAGTTGATAAATTTATTAAAGCTGTATTAATATAAATCCCCATTCATTATTAAGAGCTATGGGGTGTGTGGGAAGGAAGAAATAACTTACCACTTAAATGATTTCTAGATTAGCTGTTTTCAAAAAGGGACCATTCTTTTTTCTCTACACTAAAATAGCTTATAATTTCAGTGTTTATAGCGTCTGCGACTGTTTTCTGTCTCTAGATTTCGCTCTGTCCTTTTTATCTTTCAGTCAAATGGTTGGAGTAGAATATATTCTTCTCCATGCACAAGAACCAATCCTCTTCATCATCCGCAAGCAGCAAAGACAGAACCCAACACAAGGTAAGGCTGTAGACAGCTGTCCTATTTAGAATGACTTTTCCAGTCTGCATGTTCTTCAGACAGACCAATTCCAAGTTTGTTTGTTTTTTTAATATGGCTGGAGAATTTGGGGAGCTGAAATCCAAACATCTGGATGCTCTCTAGGTTGTGGAATCTTGCCATTGATACAGATTTTCCTTGTGCAGGAATACTACTTCCATATAGAGTGGTGGACTATGTGTCCCTTTTCATTTTGCATGGAGCACTGGGTTTTACAATGGCCTAAATTACCTCTTTCGGTTCTGTGATTCTGTAAATCTAAAGTAACATTGTATGTTATTCTCCAGTGCTTCCATCTTGCCTCACAGCCCTACCTACTTGTTTGTCGGGACAGACTGCATACATTCTGAGCAAATATATTCCTATTTTTGAGCAAGGAAGTTCCTCCTTTTGATTATGTCAATAGAAGAAGAAATAGAACCAGAATCAGTGGTATTCATTCTGATAATTTGTATTGTTATGTCTTCTTCTTGAATGTTACTTAAAATAGTTTAAAAAAAACCCTGGGGTGCTGTAAAAGTGTTAGATTTTCATTACCTCAGGAGTGAGAAGAGAAGAAAGGATTGCTGTGAAAAGGAAAAGATGAAATGGAAGAAAGGCAACCCCGAATATATTTGAATATATTAGGAAAAAAATTTGAAATAGTTAAAAAAAATGAAAGAGAATGAACACTAATAAAAATGGAGAAATTAGAACTTGAGGGCGAAAGAAGATGTGATTTAATGAAATGAACAAGGAAATATTAGGAAATGAATAAAAATTATGAAAAAAGAACATACTGGCAAAAATTGTTTACTAAGTAAAATATATTTGAATATATTGAATTGTATAAGATACGATATGGCCAATACTCTGTTCATAAATCATGTATGTGTGTAGGGGGGGAACTAAAAAACCAATAACAGCTTGTTCTAAAAAAAAAAAGGTTTTCATTACCTCCTACTATCTAACCCAATTTGAAATAATAGTATTTGCCTTGGAGGATATGTGGATAGTTTTGGAAGCTGTCTTTGAGGCTAACCTTATTTTTTTTGCAATAAGGAAATGCCCTCTTGTGGTAAAATGCAATATGGATAACAAAATGAGCTTTGTCTTCAAGCTATTTCTCTTTTTGGATTACACTGGTATCTTATTATGGTTAAGATTTTATCTGATGTTATTATAGTTAAGATTTTATCTGGCCATGTTTGTTCAATCTTTCTGCATTTTAAATGTCTTATCACTATAATACTTTTGAAGTGGAAGGCCAATTATTTCTGCATCTGATTAGTGGAAGCAGAAGTTGGAGAATTTATATATTACTGTTTTATTACACTGAAGTAGTTTTAAATACATGCCCATAAAAGTAAATCTACTGAGGATGTAGGCTTTAAATATTCTTGTAATCTAGCTATATTTCAATTTCTTTACTGTTTTATGCAATAAATTAAGCAATTGAAGCTATTATATATCTAGAATGGATTGGTTGACTAATGCTATGCTTCTTTTAAAGTTATCCCATTGGCTGATTATTACATTATTGCTGGAGTAATTTATCAGGCACCTGACTTAGGGTCAGTTGTAAACTCAAGAGTGGTAAGTTTCTGTGACACTTGTTTTATTAGACTAAAAGAAATGCCCACAAAAATTTGGTTTGGTTTCTGGTTCTTTGTTCTAATTTAAGCCTCTGAAAGTTTTATTTTTCTGAAAAAAAAGTCTATAAAAATGTAAGCAAAGGGAGAAAAATGAAAAGATTTTAAAAGGTTGGCTTTTCCCACAGGCACTGTGTCAGTGTGAAGTTGGAGCATGAGTATTATACGATTGGATGGATATGAGATTGTGGATCAGACCCTGGCTTCTTTGTCTTTAATTTTATCACTACAGTGAATCAGCTAAAGTTGGTGTCTGGCCATGTAAATCTTTTTAAAATATGAATAAGTAATCATTGATCCTTTATTTCATTGATCCTTCCAGAGACGGTTTCTGAGACTGCATGTTATATGAAATCAGGGTCATAATGAATACATACACCTATTTGTCTGAAAACATTTTCCCTCACTTTTTTTTTTGTATCCTTTTTTCTCTTTTCCTTTAGATGTAGCAGGGATGGTTAGATAGGTCTTGTCAGAGGTCTGTACTGAGCTCTTGTACTGTACTGAAACTTTAAAACTAGATCAGACTATATAAAGTTAGTCTGAAGGCAGATTATCACTCTTAGTTTACCTCATGTCTGTTATTTCCTTTACTGAAGGGAAGGTTAGCATATTGCTCTCTTTGCTCCTTTTATATTGACTTGCCCAACTTGCATTCTCATTTGCAATGACATAATTGGAAATTGTATCAAAACAAAGCTTAGAATATTGAGTTATGTGTGAAAAATATACGTTGTGACTCAGCCCATTTGGCTGGCTGAAGTACTGTACAACGAGAGAAATCACGTATTTTCTTACAAATTTATATTGTTCAGCTCACTGCAGTACATGGAATCCAGTCAGCTTTTGAGGAAGCTATGTCTTATTGTCGCTATCACCCTTCCAAAGGTTATTGGTGGCATTTCAAAGATCAAGAGGAACGAGGTAAGATATCTGGGACTTCAGATTTCAAATTTTATCTTTCCCTTTTCCTTAAGAATTATGTGATTGGCCTTGGTCTGTATATTTCAGTGAAATTCAGTTAATGTTGCTGTCACTTTATATATTTAAAACAATAGAATATAGAATGAGTAAAGTATTCCAGGAAATGCCATGGTGTTCTTCACTACATTTTCCCCATTTGATTGCAGGTTCTGGGTTTTTTGCTCCGTGCTTGCCTAGATCACCTAGCAAAAGTGTCAGTGCATGGAGGAAGGGAGATTTTTTTTTTTTGGGCTGGGTTATAACAGAGCCTAATTAGTTCTGAAAGGAAGTGTCTCTCTTAAGATCACCCAACGGATTTCTATGCTTAAGGTTGATTTAGAATCTGGGCCTCCCTGCTTCTAATCCAATATTTTAATTACTAAATGACATTGGCTCTTATTCCAGAAATATCATGTATCAGTATAATATTTTTGTGTATGGTGTCAGGTTCTTCCATTAGTACTTACTGTTTTAAAATGTATTCTCAGCTAATTATCAGATAATTATTATCTTCTGCCAAATACTATTTTTTTTCCTTGTAGCAATACAAACTGATCAAAGCCATACCTATTTTACCTGAATTGCAGAATACCAAAAACATCCATCTGACTTTCATTTCTAAATAACTAGAATTAATTTCCCCTTACGCCTATAAATTATGGTATCAAAAAGTTGGTTCACTTTCATTATGATCGTAATTTTATTTTCAGATAAAGCCAAACCAAAAACAAAGAAGAAGGAGGAACCAAGCTCTATTTTCCAGAGGCAACGTGTTGATGCATTACTTCTAGATCTGAGAAAAAAATTTCCCCCTAAATTTGTGCAGGTAACAGTCAGATAGTAAACTACTATTTGCTACAATGAGATACTTTGTCAAAACTGTTCAAGACCTGCTCTGAGCTGGACTCTGGCTTTTCAGGTTGTTTGAGTTTGACTGATGTGGTAATTTAGCATGAAAAGAGTTTGAGACTGTTGTTCCCAAAGAACTGGATGGGATCTTCAGGCTGTGGAGAAGATGACCTGGGAGGGAGCAAAAAACTCCCAACATTCTTGGATTCAGCAGTTCTGAAGAATTTTCATCCTGTCTCCAACCTAAAAAGAGAAGGTTGTTGAAAAAACATCCACTTTGCAACTCTGAAGGGACCTCAAAAAAATTATTATCTGGATCCTTTTCAGCTGAGCTTCAAATCAGGATGTGGTACTGAAATTACATTGTTCACATTCATAAATGACCAAATAGATGAAGAGCATAGCAGAAAAATATTTCATAGAATTTTAGAGTTGAAAGGAATCTTAAAAGTTATGTAACCTCCTATCCAATTTAGATCCTGTCAGATGCTCTAGGGCAGTGGTAGTCAACCTGGTCCCTACCGCCCACTAGTGGACATTCCAGCTTTCATGGTGGGCAGTAGGAGTTTTATCCAATACGGAAGCACTTTTCTTTTTTTAAATTTAATTGATTTTTTAAAAAAATTTCATAGCATTATTTAAAAACATTTTCATTAGGTTTTCATAAAATTCCACGTGACAATTTAAATTTCTGAAAATATAATATTTCGATCGCCCATGCATAAGTTTAGTTCACGTTACCTAAGTGAAACTAAATGGCACTATAGTGCAATTGAAGACAAAAGACCCTCGTCCCAGAATAGCTCGCGCACACCACCCAGCTGTAACAGACAAGCAGAGATGGTAGCCAGCGTCCCCCCCACCAACCCAATCCACGATGTGCGAGAGTCATGCACAGACGATAATACACAGCGCGTTACTATGGAACCGGTGGGCAGTTAGAAAATTTTACTACTAACAGAGATACAAAAGTGAGCGGTAGGGATAAAAGGTTGACTACCCCTGCTGTAGGGGAATCGGTACTGAACAGGAAATTAGATGAATCCAATTCTATAATAATGTGAAACATTTTTTTGCTCTGCCATCCATCCCAGATTACAATATTTTGAGTAGGCTTCCAGCAATGAGAACTCATCACCTAATGTAATAGCCTGTTCCACTGGCAGCTAGCTTGTAAAATTAGAAAGTTTTTTCTGACATTTATCCTAAACTGACTTTATTGTAATTGAACTCATTAGTTCTGGTCATGCTTCTTAGGCAATAGAAATAAAATCCATTTTCTAAGCGGCAACCATATGTGTGACTTGCTATGTTAATCTTGAATCCAGTTATACTAGATAGATTACAACCAACATTTCTTATTCTCCATTTGGGCAATGTTCAGTAAAAGAATGCAATCTTATATCTATACCAAAAAGATGTGCATTTTTTATTAATGACTTGGTTTTTCTCTTTATTCACAGCAAAAATCTGGAGAAAAACCAGTCCCAGGTAAGAATTTAGTTAGTGTTTTTAAATGAGACCAAATCCAGCAAAAGTATATTATTAGATTTAATGCAGGCTCTTGAGAAGATAGTTTTGTCCAATTTGGTCATTATGCATATCATTTTATGCGTATAGAATTTATGTAACTTGGATCCTAAAGAATTCCAAACCTTCAATCTTTTCCCCCCTTTATGCCATCCAAAGAGCAGGAATTTATGATTTTCTCACAGGAAAAGAAAATCTGCATGTAGCAATTCCAGCAGTCTTGGTATTCTGGCAATTTTGAATTGCAATTCTGGTTTTAGGTTAAGGGAAGACCACTTGAAAATTGGAAAAAATAAATAAATAAAGGTTCTTTTCTTCCTGTAACTGTTGTTTCTGCATTGCTCTGCTAAATGAAACTGTTTAGTTTTAGATATAGGGCAAGGGAACAGAGTTTGTTCCTGGTACTTACTGCTAAAAATCGAGGTGATTCTTTCAATGAAGTTCTAGCATTAGGAAATATCTCATGGTACTGATAATGAGACATGTAAGTCTATTAGAATTAGACTTAATATGGTTTATTTTTTCCCAGTGGATCAGATTAAGAAAGAATCAGAGCCAGCACCTGAAGCTATAAAACAAGAGGAGAAGGAAGCTGCAAAGACCACACAACAGAGTACTACTACTAAAGGGCCACCAGAGAAACGAATGAGATTACAATGACAGAAGGGAAAATGACATTCATAACTAGTGAGGACTTGGTGAAGAAACAGAGGTAAATAAGTTAGCTATTTAAAAATGGGACAGTGAACTGTGACATTTCCAAAATGTATTTTTTTTTTCATGTTACAAACTTACAGCAACTTTCAGGATGGAATGACCTGTTTTTGTGTTCGAGACTAAATTGTGCTTTGTGAATCTTTTGAGGACTGTTTTAGCCTCTGATATTTTCAAATTGTAATCTCATACTTTTTATCAATGTCTTCTTGGAGTCTGAAACGTCTTAATCTTTCATAAAGAGTGTGTGGCTCTATTGTTCTGTCAGGTCTTTTCCAAATAAATTAATTACACCAGTTCAGAGAGAGTTCTTTTTCTGAATTTCTACTTTTTCGCTAAGATTAAATTCAAATTGAGATAGAAGATTTTTTTAAATCTTCTTTCCTGCACCTTGGGTTATCGTATTAATCATTGGTGATTTTTCCCTTTTCAGTTTATTTTTTGAACAGCTTATGCATGGGTGTGGGAAAAAATGCCCATGATTCTGATACTTGCCTAAATATTGAAGTACAATAGCTAAATAAGAGCATTGTAATATTTCATAGGCTTAGCTTCTCTCAATTACTGTATTTTTTTTTAAAATATAGGATGAGGTTTTATATGTACAGAATATTATGTGGTAGCTATTCTCTGGTAATTTCAGTACACTAGCTAGGAACATCTTACTCCTTGCAGAGAAAAATCCTGTAAGGTAATTGTCAATAAAATAATTTTATAATCTGTGATTTTTGTAAATATTTATTTGTTTTGAAGAGGGAATGGAGACAAGAATATTTTTAATCTTTCTCCTTGGTTTTTCACAGTACATGGTTTTTCCTTTTTTTAAATTCTAAAAATGTTTTGTCCATTTGTACTTCTTTCCAGTCTACTTTTATATTATTATGAAAAATAAAACCTTTTAAATACCATTTACAAATTCACAGACATCCTATTTTGCTTCTCAATAGGCAAACTTTACTAATGTGATATTTTCAAGTGTGTCGGATTAGCATTAGCATGACTTCTAACCTTTCTGGCTGAGCATTTTAGAAGGTATTAATACAAGTTATTTGGAAAGTCATAGATTGTAGAAAACTATTCTAAGGTTATTACTATATTCTTATCAATCGCTCCCTTTGAATTATGAAGAGCTAATCATACTGAGAAGTATTTAATACTCTTAAATATATGCAATGCATTTCTCCAAAGAACTAAGAAAGATGTTTGTATTTTCTCTTTCTTACTGTTGCCCTCATAGTAACCGAGTTGATTGAAGTCCTTGTACAGGACAGAGGGATTCATCTGAAATTGAGTCAGTAGTTCAAGGTCACTAATAGTGTATCCCTATAAATCTCTATTCAAATGTGACAGCTATATTCAGTGGTACATATTTCCCAATGTCTGAACATGACACACATTCTGAAGTCCCCTGGAACAGTAGCGCAGAAATAGAGGGTGAGTTTGATGTTTGCTGAGTTATAGAGAAAGAAAAAAAAAATGGGACTGCATATTTTAGGGTGATAAATTTTCCACCACTGAAAAGAAAGAGCATCAAATATAATGTGAAAGAAGAAGAAAGCGCTTAAAAACCCTACTTTATCCTTAAATGATTTGATATTTTCTTACCCTGCAGAACTTTTCCCTAAACTTTTCTCCCCCCTCCCCCCTCCTAGTTACTTTGCTTTCCTGTATTTCTCTTTTCCTCTTCCCTCTTTCCACTCTCCTAATTCATGTTGTATTGCTTCCATCTCCTTTTCCCACTTTCAAGAGAATGGGAAGATCCCCATAGCAGATTTACAGAGTAGAAAAATAAGGCCGCCTCTGTGCCCATACATTTCCAGTTGTAACTTGTTCAGAGTTGATTGATTGCAGCAGGCTAAAATTGAGTGAGTGAAAAAAAGAAAAAGATATTGTGTAATTAATTTCCTTTAAGTTATGTTATTACGAACAGCATTGGAATACACACACACACACACATACACACACACAAATTGCAAAGTAAGACAGAGCAATACTCCCAGAAAATACTGACTGGTATATATGGTGAGGAATAAGATTATTGTCGACTAGAGACAAGGTGAGAGGAATATTTTACAGAAGATAGAACAAAAGATCATAGAAATTCGGAATACAGCGCAGAATCATCATCATTTGTCACAGCTGCCATTATCAAGCTTCTAGTTGAAAAGATGTGAAAACCACTATTTCTGCATTGTGACTGCCTGATCTAGAATGCCAAGAATGCCTACAAATCCCTTAGAATGAACTTTGTTGATACAGAATAATGATAACACTAATCTCGGAAAGAAAGAATCAGACTAAAGAATTACTTTGTCCTGGATGACATTAGATTGCACAAGAACACATTATTTGTGAATACAACTGTAAGCCGGAAACGGTTTCTGGAGTTGAACTTCGAAGCTATCTGCATGCTGGGTTAGCTTCGAAGCTGGGAGGGAGGGCTTTCAAACGAACAGTAAGTTATGCCTTCCTCTTCTTAATCACCTTCAATGATTATTATTCTATCTTAAGCTAATTTAAAAGAGGCTCATTCTAGCAACAGCCTGCTATACCTTTTTGAAGGTATGCACCATTTTAGGGATTTCTTTTTGTCTCTAAGAACAAGGAAGAAGGCTGCTAAGGCAAGCCAAATAAGGAAGTGTGCTGAGAAAACAAAGAAACAAAAATGCTGAAGGAGAAAAATAAAGATTGAAAGCTGTGATTTTAGTTCACTACTATTGTAACTGGTAGCTTGATCTTCCTAGCTGTGGATGGCTAAAATCTTCTGATTCTGACTAAAAGAGGAAGCCAAGATGGTGGAGACATATTTGAAAGGTCTCTAAATAAAATACAACAATTTGTTGACCAGTTGTTCTCTGGTGACAAAAAATCTTCTCAAAGTACTCCTGAGATGCAAACATGTGGAGAATGTTACCAAACTGCTGAGGCAACTTCACAAGGAGCTGAAAATGCAGAGGAGTTTATCACAGTTTTGGAAGAACCGGATATTAACTTTCACTTTCACCTTTACTACTATGGTCCAAATGTAAATCTCTCAACACAACTGAAAGAAGAACATTGAGAAAAAAGACAAATTTGGGACTTTTTCTTTAAGGACATTAACAAGGTTGAAGATCTCATGATAAAAAGAAAGGCCTTCAAAATGTATTCAAGAGTACCTGTATTAGGAGAAAGTTAAAGAAAATGATGTACCAGTTTAAAGAAAAACTGTAAAAAAAGGATGTTTTTTTAAAAAAATATTCTGTAAGGGTAGTTTGGCAGGAGGGAGCTAAATGCAATACTGAAGTGATTTGAATACTTGAATGTTAAGTCAAAGAAAAAGATGTATTAGATAGAAAGTTTTGATTTTTTTTAAAAAAAGTGGTTTTTAGTACTTTTAAGGGAAAAAAGGGGGGAGGGGTTTTTCTCCTTTTTTTCAGTAAGACCAAAGAATTTGAAAGAATATAATAAATTTTATTTATTGGTACACTAGATATACTTGTGTAAAGGTCCCTATTTTGCACACAAATTTCAAATACGGAATTCTGGGCAATGCCACTGAGGGTCAACAATGGGACATCTGGATCAGGGGACCCAAACAAACACAGCCGTTAGTCTTATCAGGATTGAACTTGAGTCTGAAAGTTTGCTTCTGCTTCAGTGACTTGGGACTAGGGTGGTTTGGAATGGCAAAATAGCCTACCTGATGGAATAGATCAATCCTATTGGACTCTGCCTGCCAACTAGAGGGAGGGGCTTTCCTGAAAGTTCTGGAATGCCCTCCAAGAAGATACAGGAAAAAGCCGTTTGCTGTACAGCCAAAGGGAGCTCCATGGCTGCCCTCCTCCCACTACAGTGGTGGCGGCGGAGTTTTATTTTTATCCTCTGCCTTCCGCCTTGCTGCTTTCATCATTGTCACTCTCCAACGTGAGGCAAGGCCTCCCCTCCCTTGGCCCCTGAAGGGAGAAATGGGGTTGGGTAGAGGATTTTTCTGTCTCGTTCTTGCCTCTGGGATATTCTGGAGTCAGCCCATTTGTCATGTACCACCTCAGGGGTTTCCCTTCATTTCTTACGAAGTTATTATCCCAAGAAGGATGGCACCCCGACGAGGCCGGGAACCCCAAGATCTTACTTATTTAATGGAGATAGAAGGGAAAGGCCATGTGGTACACCTCAGGCAGAAGAAGAATTTCGTTCCTAAACACTTCCCTGTTTTTACCTACAATGAAGATGGAGACATTGAGGTGGACTACCCTTTCATCAAGAATGACTGCTTTTACTATGGTTTTGTACATGACGAGCCTTCCTCTCTAGTCACCCTCAGCAGTTGCTCAGGAGGACTCAGAGGCTTTCTGCAAGTGGGTAATAAGCTCTACGAAATTGAACCTCTGCAGACATCTACTTTTCAGCACATGGTCTACAGACTGGAAGAGAAGGGGATTGATATCCCAATCAGGTGTGGAGTAATGGAAGAAGACAAAAATCACCCGGAGGCCATGATCCAGAACAGAGAGAATATTGTAAGCAAAAGTGCTTTGAGCGGACTATGGCAAACATACCCCAGGTACATGAAGATAGCGATTGTAGTAGAACATGAACGATATGTCCAATTTGGTAAAAACGAAACTGCCACTACTAGGCAAGTCCTGGATATTGTTCACCTTGCAGATTCGCTGTATAAGCCTCTTGGGATTCATCTGGTGGTGGTTGGATTAGAAATATGGTCACAAAAGAACCTCATTGCAATAGCCAAAAGCATAGACGAATTGCTTGACACGTTCAATACGTGGAGGAAAACGATACTTGTCCAGCATCTAAGGCATGATGTTGGCCACTTATTTGTGTATAAGCATTTTGGGTTTAAGTTTGGATTATCGTTTGTTGGATCTGTGTGTGATCCGAACTGGGCGTCTGCTGTTGAGGCATTTATTACTTCTAGTTTATTTTCTTTCACAATAACTTTTGCTCATCAACTGGGTCATAACCTTGGTATGCAGCATGATGAGAAATCCTGCACCTGTAAACAGCATTCTTGTATTATGGCTCCCTTCCAAAGCAACACAAGTAAGTTCAGCAACTGCAGTTATACCAGTTATTCTAAGCTAATGGATACTAGTAGCAAGCAATGTCTGTTAATTCCGCCAGAACATGAGAAATTGTATGACCTCAAAAACTGTGGCAACAAGGTGGTAGAGAGTGGAGAACAGTGTGACTGTGGTTCAAAGTTCCACTGTGAATCAGATGCATGTTGCCAGTCTAACTGTATGTTGCGTTCAGGAGCCACTTGTGCTTTTGGAAAATGCTGTGCTGACTGTCAGCTTCTTCCAGCCGGAACAGTTTGTAGAGAAAGGACTAACATATGCGATCTTCCCGAATACTGCACCGGAATTTCAGAGTGGTGTCCTGAAGATGTTTATGTACAGGATGGAGCTCCGTGCTCTGATGGAGGCTATTGCTATCATGGAGAATGCTCTACTCACAGTGAGCAATGCAAAGTTATCTTTGGCGAAGAAGCATTGGTTGCCCCAGTGGAGTGCTTCAAAGCAATAAATTCTCGAGGTGATCGTTTTGGCAATTGTGGCGTTATTCCTGGTAATATGTATAAGAAGTGTTGGAACAATAATGTCTTGTGCGGCAGAGTCCAGTGTGTAAACATCGGCGAAGTGCCTAATTTCAATGAGCAGACCACCATCATTCAAACGCCTGTTAGCAACCATTTGTGCTGGGGTATAGATTCTCCAAGTGGAATTGGTGTAGTTGATGTTGGAGCAGTGAAAGATGGCACGCAGTGTGGCCTTGGCATGATATGCATTAATGGTGATTGCATCAAGGTCTCCCTCCTGAACTATGATTGTAATCAAACCAAATGTCACGACAAAGGAATATGCAACTCCCATAAACATTGTCATTGTAACTCTGGTTGGGCTCCTCCATACTGCCTAAAGAAAGGCAGTGGTGGCAGCATTGATAGTGGGCCTCCTCCACCCAGCAGTGCCAGTGAAAGAAGGACTAAAGGCATTGTAATAGTTCTTCTAGCTGGGTTTGGCATCTTATAACAAACTGAATGTCGGATGACAGACTTCGATAACTCCGATTCCAATATGAGGACAAGTGTCCAGCCTGATATTATAAACTCTTAGGAGGCTAGGAGGATATAAGAAATATCCTTTCAATGCATTGTGCTGGAAATAATGCAATTTGTTTCTTGCAATTTGGCCTCTAAAGATAGTTTTACCATCTTTAACTCTGTAGCTTTCTAGGCATATTGTCTTATGAAAAGCCTTATGACTGTCTGAATGTCATGTGGGGTGGCCCGAACATTTAGATAATTACTGGGGAATATCCACAAGAGTGCTGTTGCAGTTCATTCCCCTCCTTATTGAAATGGGTGGTCGTTGCAGACTATGTGGATGTAATCCAGGCTATTGGGGAAACTATCAGATAAAAATATACTAAAAAAATTCAAACTTTATCCACTACTTTAAATGGCTCTTCCTATAAAAAGTGCTGTATGGAGGGAACAACTGAAGTTTCTTGTTCTTGTTAAAGCTGAACCCGCTCAGTACTTAACAAATTGGTACCATAATATTTTGGATTCAAATACTTTTGAAAGCATTTCTTGAAAGTATATGCAGCTGGTAAAATTTGATTGGAAGCGGACAATGATAGAGCTGCTTAGAGAAGTAAAATGGGTACCTAGACAGATCAGGTTTGCAATGGCATCTTCAGTTGATTTATCTGAACGGCCTATTATGATGAGATGCATCTTTACATGTGCACATTTTAAATGCCGTTTTGAAAAGGCAAAAGTGCAGCTGGGGCTGATCGTTGTATACATACTGTGAATGGGAAAAGGACCAGATGATGAAGTAGCAAAGTCAAAGGTCGCATTTTGCTCAGAAGGAACATTGCTCTAAACTCTACAGTAAGAGCAGTAGCATTGGGCTCCTAGTGTCTGACATTTCTTTAGAAAAGAATACCTCAAAATTGCACATCCAAGAACTTTTTGCTCAAGAGCTGTATGGGTATCCTTAATTACAGAGTTTTGCAAAGGTATTGAACACGAGATCAAATACTGCACAGAATCATAGTATAAATAATCTACCACAGACCACGTTAACCTTTGACAATATATTTCTTCTAGTGGGGTTTTATATATTTAATACAAGATTTGAGGTAGTGGTGAAATTGTTTGGTGCTCGTACCAACACTCCCATTGACTTCAGTGATATATAATCATGTGTAACTGTATTGGGAATCTGCTTGCAGCTTAATTGTTACCCTGCTATTCTGTAGTGACTCCAGTGTATTGACATCGATTCAGAAACTGTTTAGTAAGCATGAGAATAAACACGTTATTGTAAAATTGTGATGACAAAAAATTTAGTTTGTTCAGATTTTTTTTCTGTAGTTTTTGCAGAAAACACAAGTGCAAACCAGCAGAGTTTTATATGCAATAGCAGCAATGCTCCTTCAGCAATCAAACATCTGAAATGAATACATTATTTCTGGAATTGGGTAATATAATATTCCTGTCATTATTTAGGAAAACGCAATCTAAATTTTAAACATTCTGTATCATTTACAGTCTGCCTTGCCCACTCTTTTATCTTTGAATTTCCTTTCATAATCCGTACACGACCACTGCATTTGTTATCACTTGAGTTTCCTGTAAAAATTATTTTGTATATCTGAACAATAACACTTCTTCAAAACAGACCCAGTTTACTATATATCTTTAAAAGAGGGATCTCAGCCAGCTATCATTTATTACTTATCACATTGTATAATACAGTAACTACTTTCAAATGTGCTTTGTTATTGTATAACCATGAGAATTATTTCTTTTAGGGATTATTTCACATTATTTAATAAATTATTTTATACTTATTCAGTTGTTGCACTCTTTAGATTTTTATTATTCAGTAGTGATTTAATTAAAAAGGTATGTGGTTATTTCACAGAGTATATAACATGTTATTCAAAGATTACTGAACCAGAGATTTTGCTATGAATGCATCTTAGCCTCCTGGACCATGCAGCATCCATCCATAATCAAATTTTAGTTAATTATCTGTTTATTTGATGTACAAACCATTGTACATGATTTGTATGTCTGGTGCTCTATTGGTACAGTGTTTTTCAGTCTAATGAATATCCCTTTTATGTGGATAATGTATTGATTTAAAACTGAGTGTTTAAGAATAGAAAAGGGGCTTAATATACTAATTACATTGTGTTCGGTGTTCATTCAATTCTTCATAAAATTTCACTGTTTTTAATTGTGGGTTTGGTAGAAGCTCTATTTCATCCTAAATTCTTTGCCAATGAATAAATATTCCAATAGTTCTTGTAATAGAGGAAGCAGAAAAAACTGTGTTTTTTTTAAAAAAAAATCAGAATTCTTCTGAAATACTTTGCACCTAAATACTGAAAATTGGCATTATTGTTCAAATTGCAAATAACAAGACCATAGTAATATTATTGTGGCCTACTATAGGAGGTTCATAGTCACAATACAAAACCAGTGCTTGCAGGATAACTAATTCCCTTGGTTTCATGGACTTAAGGAACATAATAATTTTCTTATCACAGGACTGCTGATCATTAGATCAGAATGCTTAATAGTACTTTCCTTAGGAGAAAATGGAAATAAGTAAGAGAGCTATATTCTGGGATGGGAGGAGGAAGCTTTATTTTTCTCCTCATTCAATACATTGCCAAATTTTTGAGGAATGACCCCAGATTGTGAAATTCTCTTCCATGCTTTAATGTTGGGTACTTCCAGTGATGGGTTGCCCCTGTTGTGATCCGTCAGCAGCCTACGGAGCTGTCGGCGGAATCGGACTGCAATGAGCCTGTTCCTAATGCCCGTAGGAGAAGAGCTGCCAGAAGGCAGGAGCAGCTCAAGCAGAGAGGTCACCTCGGGAGTAGGGCCAAGAGATGATTGGCCCCTCCCATAAGGTTTAAAAGGAGACCAGCACCAATGTCTCAGTTTGCTGGAAAGCATCGTTGCAGCTGCGCTCTTTGCTCTGTTCTCTGCTCTGGACGTTTATTAGAAAAGACCTTGGCAGTTATCCAAATTGAACCAGATTTGAGATAACCAAAGACTTTCTGTTTGTGAAGCCTTTGTTTCGTTTTGAATTACCCAGCACTGGGAATGAATTAATTCCCAGCTGTTTGAATAAAGTGTATTTTTACTAAAGACTGCGTTTGTTGCTACCTGCTTGGGTCTGGGTCACAACAGCCCCTGGTTCAGACCGGTTCGCAAGAACCAGTAGTAAAACTGGTGGGAGGCGCCGCCCACTGACCCGGACATTATCAGGAAGCTTCTCCGCATGCGTGGCCCCGTTGCGAACGGGTAGTAAAGGTAAGTAGAACCCACCCCTGGGTACTTCGTAGGTGTGGGTGGCAAATTTTGAGAGTCCTTTCCAAGGCACAGACAGATGTGTACGCATGTATATTTTTATGAATATTTGTATGTGTATGTACATATATTTATTATTAATATGACATGATTACATCATATACACTATATACAAATAGAAAGATAAATTTCCATCAACGTGGCAAGTTGGAATTCTAATTTAGAGACAGAAGGACAGTTTTTATGGTGTTATCATTAAACAAGTAGAATTATAATCCTTGTTATATCAATCAATAATTTATTCATAGATTAAATCTTCTGACTCCCCAATGCTGTTTTAGAGCGATTGAAAACAGTGACTATAATGCTGTTACATGCAGCATACTTACCAATAGGAATCTGTCAGCAGCTGTAAAAATTAAAATGGCTTCCTCTAGATAATGTGAAACCTCTTTTAAAGAGGAGAACAACATGAACAAGAAAAATAATTCAGGTCTGCTGCTTTCCCTTCCCCAAGGTATAGGATCGGTTTAATGGAATATTCATTGAGCATATTTTGATTCGTAACTTTATTAATTCACAGCATCTGTGTCAAAATAAGGCGACCTATTTTTTTTCTTATTTTTGATGCTTTCTGAACTTATGTCTATATTACCAAGTCATGATGAAATGTCTTAATTTTTTTAAAAAAATATTTATTTATTCACTAAATTTATTTCCCAACCATCTTGTTTCGAAACCATGGTAGTAGCAATCATCCCTGAAGAATGGATAGTCCAGCTGCAGATCCCCATCCTTACTGTAGGTGAAGATGGGCAAATGCTTAGGAACTAAATTCTTTTTTAACATGGAAAAGTGTACCATAAATAAGATATGATTTATCTGGTCAGCAAAATACTTGGGGATGTGGGGAAGAGAACCGTCTTCCTGCCAGTCTGTTCCATTCTTCATCGTCCAAGCTCCACCCACATTCCAAAGGAAGCTACATAACTGTTGCTATATACAGAATCCTTTTCATCATCTTATTTACATCTGAGATTCTTTCCAGCTTCTTACTACTCTGTCATCTACTTTAAGAGAGCTTCCTTCTGGAAATGAAATATGAGAATGTGTGCTTTCAAGATTTCCTTCAGCCACGAAAAAAGACCATCCATCTTCTGTGGCTCTTGATGTTCCTCAGGAATCTCCTAACTGTGACTACCAGACAAATACTTCCTCAGGGCTTTATTTACGCTTCTTATGAGGTAACTATCCCACAGTTATTAACTTTAAAACCTGGACAACAGGAACAACAGAATGTCACTTGTCTCCTTCAGTTTGAGGGAAAGAAAATCATCATGCACCTCACACAAAAAAAGAATTTCGTTCCTAAGCATTTGCCCATCTTCACCTACAGTAAGGATGGGGATCTGCAGCTGGACTATCCATTCTTCAGGGATGATTGCTACTACCATGGTTTTGTGCAGGACAGGCCCTTCTCTCTGGTCACTCTCAGTACTTGCTCAGGAGGTCTCAAAGGCATACTGCGGTTAGAAAATAAGACATATGAAATTGAACCAGTACAGGGATCTCCTACCTTTCAGCATGTGATATTTCGTTTAGAAGAAAAAGAGACTGCTATCCGAATGAGATGTGGCTTAACACAGGAAGAGCAAAAACATCAAGAGACCATGTTCCAAAACATAGAAAATATAGTTTCCAAAACTGCATCCAAAGGAGACTGGTGGCTACGCACTCGATATGTAGAAATTGCTTTTGTGATTGAACATGAACGTTATTTAATGTTTGCCAGAAATGAAACTGTTACTGCTTTGCAAGTTCTTGACATTATTCATATTGCCAATTCTTTTTATGAACCTCTTTCTATTCAGTTATCTGTAGCTGGACTGGAAATCTGGTCACAAAAGAACTTCGTAACGATTTCTCCTGCCATAGATAGCACTCTTCAGGATTTCACTGACTGGAGGAGAGACTTCTTGGTTAATCATCTAAAAAGCGATGTTGGTCACTTATTTGCATATAAGTCTTTTGAATTATCACTTGGATCAGCTTATGTAGGTACCGTTTGTGATGAAAGGATGGGATCTGCTGTTATCTCGTATAAGACTACCAGTTTGTCCATTATCAGTAGCATATTTGCCCATGAATTAGGGCATAATCTTGGTATGCAGCATGATGAACAGTACTGTAGTTGTGGTAACGCTTACTGCATTATGGCTCCAGTTCACGAAGTGACTGATAAATTTAGCAATTGTAGTTACAATGACTATTTTCTCACAATGAATGCTCCATGTTTGTTAAGTCCTCCAGACCCTGATAGAATCTTTAAAATCAAATCATGTGGCAATAAAGTGGTAGATAAGGAAGAGCAATGTGACTGTGGTTCAGAAGCTCAATGCAAGCTGGATCCATGTTGTCAGTCTAATTGTACATTTCGTTCTGGTGTCAGTTGTGCTTTTGGTGAGTGCTGTGCTAAGTGTCAATATCTTAAGTCTGGAACTATTTGCAGAAAGAAGACTAAGTATTGTGATCTTCCCGAATACTGCAATGGGACTTCTGAGTGGTGTCCAGAAGATGTTTACATGCAGGATGGTGCCCCATGTAGTAACGATGCGTACTGTTATCATGGGAACTGCATATCTGAAGATACACAGTGCAAAATGATTTTTGGCTTCAGTGCAAAAACTGCTACAGATGTTTGCTTTAGAGAAATGAATGCTAAAGGCGATCGCTTTGGCAATTGTGGCTTTAAACATGGAATTTACCACAAATGTCACACTAAGAATACCCTGTGTGGCCGAATCCAGTGTGAAAATGTCCAAATCTTACCTTCTTTGGAGGAACACAGCACCATAATTCAAGTCCCCCTTGGTGATAAGCAGTGCTGGAGTACAGACTACCACAGTGGAATGAAGACGGCCGATATTGGAGCAGTGACAGATGGAAGTCCTTGCGGCAAAGAGAGGATGTGCATTAACAGGAAATGCGTGAGCGTGTCTCTCTTGAATTATGACTGTAACTTCACCAAGTGCTATAATCGGGGAGTATGCAACAGTCATAAACATTGTCACTGTGATTATGGCTGGGGTCCTCCAGACTGCCTGAAGAAAGGGCATGGTGGTAGCATTGATAGTGGGCCTCCTCGACCACGCAAACGTTTAACCACTATTGCAAAAGCTGGGATTATTGGAGGGATTATATATGTCCTTTCTTCTGCTTTTGTTCTGGTTAGCGTAGGGATATATTTCAGATACGGATTTGTTCGCTTATTTAGAAGGCTTAGAAGAACTGAGTCAACCACAGAAGTGAAAGCCAATCACAGAAATGAAGTATATCAAATACGTTCAGAAGAGTTAATAGATATTATTATATAAAATGTATTTGAGCCTCTGGGATTTGAGTATTACTTTATAATGCTGGGAAAAAAATTGAACTTAATTTCAGGCAGTGTCATTTGTAAAAGTTATGTTTTATTGCGTGGGAACCAACTCTCTGGTAAATGCTGAAAACATTTCATTGGGAATTTACTACATTAATTAATTACCAAAGAAGAAGAAGAAAATAATAATAATCTAACATTGCCTTTTCAAAATTCTAGCTGAAACATAGTACGTACGGGTGTTTAGGAAAAGCTGATCCTCCTGAAGCAGGGTCTTCCAGCCTGGCAGTCAACTTCATAGCAGCTATTGCTCAAAGAGGAGAAAAATGTTGCAACGACAAAAAACCAACATCATCACTCATGGTTTTTATGGATTGCACAGGTATCAACCTATATCGCATCTTTATCATCATCTTTCCCATGTCCTAGACTTATCTTCACATCAAGGGCCACCTGTACAAACAGCACACACACTGTGTAGGAAAATCCCAAGCATGAACACGGCAGATGGCAGCGAGTTCAAGAATGGAATCTGCCCTGTGTGCTGGAAGACTCCATGGAAGAATCAAATTTGAGGAGAGAATTTCTCTTGATAAGAAGTCTTCTTTATATAAGACACCCCTGTGTTTAGAACTGATCGCTAGTCGTCCGTAGTATGAGGGACACTGATACCTTCCTTTCCTCATAATTTAAACATTTCATTCATGAACTACAATAAAACCAAGCACCAACCCATCCTCCAGTGTTATCAGAGACAATGAATGGGAAATCACACAAGACTACTGAAGGGGTCAGGAAGATGTCTTTTATCCACTCTCAGTGAGTACCTGCAATTTGGGGGCACTTTTAGAAAAGATAACAGACAGTTCCTAGTTCTTGGGGTTCATGATGAAGAACCCCAATAGAGGCTTTTTTCCCCCTAAACTGAAATGGACATTTGCAATGGTTCAAGAAAAGACATTAGCCAGTGAAACTGCACTGCACAAGTGACAGAAACCAGAAAGAGAAACTAAGGTACATGGTATGGCACTGAGTGGATTAAAAATGCAAAGCAACGAGCTCAGGTAACATAAGAAATGCCTTCTTCGCAATCACTGAACATAGATTCAGACATATCAATCTCTGCTTACACTGCGGAGGATTATATATTCTGTGCACAGATTGAAGGATGTGGAATGTAGCAGTTTTTCAATAAGATGATATGCTGTACAAGGTTCTTTAGTATGACCTCACCGCTGTACTAAAGTCATATCACCTAGTTTCAGAGGAACTTGATTTTTCACAGGATAATGAAGATCAGCAGCTGCATCATGTTCAGAATGTGTGTAAGAAGTAGCCAAGATGATGTAACAATGTTAATTGAAGCTTAGTAGATCTGAAATGGATGTTGACTTGTTGTGGACTACATTATGCATAGTCAGCAAGGTTACTTTATTGCATATTTTCAAAAGAGCCTCCTCTCAAATATATTTATTGATACATTAATTTATTTGGGTGTCCATCTATCAAAAAAAACAAAAAAAACCCTCTGTGCAGCAAACAAGATGAAAACAAAGGGTTCCAAAAAACCTACCCAAACAATGACTACAAATATACTGAAACGCATTAAAACTGCAAAACCACTAACCGCATACAACCATCCCACTACTAACATCTTGACTCTGATGTCTATGGGAAAATACCCTTCTGAAAGGCCAGTAGAGTTGAAGCTGTCCGCATTTGGGATGGGTGGGGGTGGCGATGCTGTTCCATAGGCCATGCGGCATAACAGAAAAGGCATGCTTTGGGGGACCACCAGAAGACATTGTTTTTTTCAGTAGAACCCAGAGCATGCCTACTTTACCAGTTCTGGTAGAATGGGCAGAATTCAGGGAGAGGCAGTCCTGCAAGAAATCTGGTCCTAAGCTATTTAGCACTTTAAAGATAACAACAGTCTTCAACTGCACTCAAGCCTTTTAGGAACCAGTACCACTTACATAGCAGTATTGTTGCGTAGGTATTAGATATGCATGCCACTGCACTCTGGACCAGCTGAATGCTGTTCAAGGGCAGCCCCATATAGACCATGCTGCAGTAGCACAGTCAAATTATTAAGGCTTGAGTGACTATGAGCATTGTCTCTCTATTTACAAATACAGTAAGTGCCACTGATGCACAAGATGCAGCTCTGCAAATGTTGTCCCGGCTAAGGCTGCAGGGCCACCGGCTTCTTGAGCAAGAATTGTGAGTCCAGGAGAACCCCCACATTATGCATCCTGACTGGAGGCATATAATCCCATTTCCCATTATGGAAAATCACTAGATCCAGGGGAGGGGGCTAAAACGTCTTACCAAGGTAGAGCTGAATCCATCCAGATTTACATAGCCTCCAGGCATTGGGAAAGCACCTTGCATCACTTGGCCAGCCCAAGCTTAGATATACAACATGGAGTATCTTCACCATGATGATGATACGTAATCCCATGCTGAAAAATGACCTCACCCAGCAGTTTCATATAGAGCATGCGTGTCAAACGTTGCCGTCACGTGACGTTTTGTGACGTTTTTCCCATTCACAGAGCTGGGGTGGGTGTGGCCTGTGAGTGACACATCCGGTCTGCAGGCCGCCAGTTTGACACCCCTTATGTAGAAATTCCTGTAAATAGGAGGGAGGAGACAGTCGTACTCTCTGGCAGCCCACTATGGCTAGACCATTCTTGTTCTACTAGTACTGATTAGGCCTTCTAGGAAAGCCTGGGAAACAGGAAAACCACTGAAGACCTGGGCCTCCCTCTCTCAACCCTCTGAACTAATTGAACACTTTGACTGGTGGTACTGAAAGCTGCCAAGAGATAAAGGAAGATCAGGGTGGATACAGTAGCCCCTTCCCAGGCCACAAGAGTAAACTAATGTGCTAACTGTTGTCAGTGCTATATCCTGATATGAAACCCAACTGCTAGAGATCCAGATAATCCATTCCTTCCAGAGCCTTTTGGAGCTATGCATTCTCAGTTATGAGGCCCAAAAAGGGAAGGTTGGGGTCTGAATGAGAACTGTCCAGTAGAGTTGAAACCAGTAATGGTCTCATGTGTAAGGATAAAACTACCATCTTCCTGAAGACAGGTGGAACAACCTCCTTCCTACAAAGAGGCATTTGCCACACATTGTAGTAGTCTTTATTTTATTTTATTATTTATTCAGCTTACACAGCTGCCCATCTTACACACATGACTCTAGGCAACGCATACTACAATAAATAAACCAGCTAATGCAAACAAAAACACATAGCAACTGAACATGTAAAATGACCACCAACACAGCCAAGAGACAGGCTCTATCACACACCCCTAACCCCAATCCCAGGCCAGGGCACAAATCCAAGTTTTCAGCACTTTGTAGAAGACCAGCAGGATCAGGCCCGTCTAATGTTGGAAGGAAAGAAGGTTTAAAATGCAGGTACCATGGCATAAAGGCTCTCCTGAGCCCCACCAGCTGCTGGCTTTGGTCAGTGTGTGGAAGTCATCATGTTTTATCTGTGATTATGCTGAAAAGAAAGTTGTTGGAAGCTGCAATATAGATGTGTGGTGTCTCTTTTCCAAATCTTCCAGATCATTGTCATGAAATAGGAACATTTTAAGGAGGAGCTGATTCTTATCACAAGGAATCAACCCAAGAGATGAATATCATTAGTATTGGTCAACACTTACTCAAAGAGATTAATAGATGTCAAAAATCTATTAGTTTCTCTGAGGAATTGGGAGACTATCAAAAGAAAGTACTGTTATACCACTTCAGTGTATTTGTTATGGCCATTGTAGCATTGTTAAAACCTAATGGGAAATAAGGACTATAGAAACATTATAAATAAGGTACTTAAACATTTTATAATATATAATATAATATATATATCCCATCTTTATTTTCTACAAATAACTGAAGAAGGCAAACATATCAAACACAGTTTCCTTTTTTCCCTACAACTCTTGCTGTTCTTGCTACATAGAGAGTTTGCACAATTTTACCTAACTGAACCGTATTAGCAACTGGCTATTAATGATTTGATAATGAATGTCCTAACTATTATTATCCATCTCAGAGTATTCAGAGTTAAGCATATTCTGTTTGGAATCCTTGAGGTCGCAAAAATTTCAACATTTCATGGAGATTCCACATTTTGGGGAAATTCAGTACTGTGTTATACTATGTTAATATTCTGGTTTGGGAATCAAAAGGGTTGATCAATGTGGTATTCATTAAAAGAGAAACAAAAATAGATTTCCCCCCTTTTAGCTGCCTTTATTGATGCTTTGGTATAGTGATCTAATCAAGATAAAATATTAGCAATGCTTGATGCTCCAAAATTAAACAGGGGCTTCAGGTTCCCTAGGGTTCCTTAATTTTTATAATGAAAACAACTGGTGAGTCACTTCATCACTGTACTAGGCACTTCATCACTTGCTACACAAAGAAATTATGTGACTTTGGGTTTGCATCATAATGCTAATAGAAACGTCTTGCTACTCGGATCAAAATCAAATCAAATCAAATCAAACCTTTATTGTCAATGCACAACATGTGTACAATGAAATTGAATGAGCCTCCCTTGGTGCAGCCCCCACAAAACACAGAATACATCTCAATAATTTAATAAATAAAAAGAAATCCCTAAATCGAAATAAGTAATAATTAGCACACATTCCCGTGTGTGTGTGTGTGTGTGTATAACATTGTATTATATTACACCAGTATTGCTTGTTGCTTGTTGCGATGGCCCTGCAAGTCTATCATATTAAACCTAATTGTGATGTTATGTTGCGTCAGAAGCCTGACAGCCCATGGATAAAAGCTATTTTTCAGCCTATTCATTCAGCTGGCTATGCTTCTATATCTCCTGCCCGATGGTAGGAGAGTAAAGAAGTGCTGACCAGGGTGTGAATCATCCCTGAGGAGTTTCCTCACTCTGCTAAAGCAGCGGGTCCTGGCGATTTCATCTACTGGGGTTATGGGACAGCCCATAATTTTTTGTACTGTGCTCATCACCCTCTGTAATGCCTTTCTGTCAAGCCAGCATACCATACCGTAACATAAATATGAATGCTTTCTATTGTAGACCGGTAAAAGGAAGTCATCAGTTATTGTTCCACCTGATTTTTCCACAAAACCCTAAGGAAATGGAGTCTCTGTTCGGCCTTCCTGACCACCTGGATTGTGTTATTTTTCCAGGTTAGATCCTGGCTGAGGTGGACTCCCAAGAATTTGAAAGAGGAGACCCTCTCCACACAGCCCCCCCCCTCCCGCTTGATGTAGAGTGGGACAGGTTCCTCTCTCTGCTTCCGGAAGTCCAGCACCATCTCCTTTCTCTTGCTAGTGTTTAGATGCAAGTTGTTTTCTGAACACCATATGGATAACTTCTGGACTTCTTCCCTGTATGCTAATTTGTCTCCTGGTACAGTGGCATCATCTGCAAACTTTATTATCATATTAGATTGATCAGAAGATATGCAGTTGTATGTGTACAACAAGTACAGGTAGGGACTGAGCACACAGCCCAGGAGAGAGACAGTGCTGAACTTCAGGGAGGAGGATGTGAAAGACCCAGCCTTCACTGTTTGTGGCTGGTCCATCAGAAAGTCTTTAATTCAATCACAAGTGAGAAAGGGGAAATTCAAGCCAGTCAACTTTTCAATGAGGATGCCTGGCAAAATGGTGTTAAAAGCTGAGCTGTAGTCTATGAAAAGCATTCTGACGTAGTTCCTAGATTTCTCTAGATGACTCACTACAAAATGTAAAGCAGTAGCAATGGCATCGCCTGTCAACCTATTTCCTCTGTAGGCGAACTGATGTTGGTCAAAGTTTGATGGAAGGCTTGACCTGAGGGGTTGAAGAAGCAGTCTCTTGAAGCACTTCATCACTACAGACGTTAGTGTAATGGGTCTGTAGTCATTCAGGCTGTTTATTGCTGTTTTCTTCAGGACTGGAATGATAGTGACTGCTTTCAGACATGATGGAACAGTGGCCGTTTGCAGGGAGATGTTAAAAATCCTTGTTAGGACCTCTGATAGTTGGTCAGCACAGATTTTTAGCACTATCCCCACCACCCCATCTGGACCTGTAGCTTTATTGGCATTCATGGCCTTCAATACAGCTCTCACTTGGTGTTTATGCAGGGTGAGTGGTTGGAAGTTGGAGGGCCGGCGGGCTGGGATTACAGGGTCAGGTCTCTTGACCTCGTAGCGGGTGAACTCCTCTACCAACTAGGCATCTGTTAACTGTCTTCATCGTATTGCCCTTATAGTTGGATAGATTCTGCAGTCCCTGCCACACCTGCTTCGGGTTGTTGTCTGCTAGATGGTTCTCCACCTTTTGTTTATATTTTTGTTTAGCTACCTTGATGCCTCACCATAGATTTGCCCTGGCCTCATTGTATTTATCTCTGTCCCCTGCCTTAAAGGTGGAATTCTGGGCTCTCAGAAGTATCCGTACCTCTGCTGACATCCAGGGTTTACAATTCCCTTAGATTCTGCTGCACTTGTCCACTGTTACATTATCAGTACACGTTTTGATATATGAAAGTACGGTGTCGGTGTATTCATGAAGTTCTAGATCGGGGTCCTCAAACTTAGCAGCTTTAAGATTTGTGGACTTCAACTCCCGGAATTCCCAGCTATGCTGGCTGGAGAATTCTGGGAGTTGAAGTCCACAAGTCTTAAAGCTGCCAAGTTTGAAGACCTCAAATATGCTCCACTCAGTGGTTTCAAAGCATCCTGCAACTGACTGAGTGCACCCTCTGGCCAGATTTTAAAAGTTTTCATGACTGGCTGTGTTCTTTTCCTAAGAGGGACATACTTTGGGCATAACAGCAGAGAGAGATGGTTGGATGTGCCCAGGTTGGGGAGAGGAATTGCTCTTTATGCCTGTTTTAAGTTTGAGTACATCCAGTCTAAAGTGTTCTTCCCTCTGGTTCGGCACTGCACATACTGCACAAACTTAGAGAGAACAGTCTTTAGATGGGCTTGGTTAAAGTCCCCAGCCATAACAAAAGCGCCCTCAAGATGAGTTTACTGCTACCTTCAGATGAAGTCATATAGCTTAGTGAGCGCCATGCTAACATTGGCGTCAGGTGGAATTTAACAGTGATAATTATCACAGTGATTTCTCTGGACAGATAAAATAGCCTACATATGACGGTAATTAATTCCACATCTGGGAAACAATATGTATATATTACTCTGCTGTTAGCACACCAGTCGCTATGTATATAAATACAAAGTCCTCCTCCTTTGCACTTACCAGAGTTGCCATTTCTATCAGAGCGGTAGATAGCACAGCTAGTAAGCTCCACTGCCGCATTGGGTATGAGTGCCTATAGCCAGGTCTCCATGACAATCATTACACAGCATTTGCGGATAAGCCTGCTCGCTGCCATCTACAGCTCTAGTATGGATGAGACAACTAACATAGGTCAAAAATAGTTTGGTACTGCTGGTCTGTGGGACTGTTTCCATAGTTGAGCTAATAGACCACTCTACATCCACGCTTCTGTTTCTGCAGCTTTTGCTGCCGTCAACCCCTCCCAGAACCAACAACAATCCATGGAGAACCTGGAAGTCTCGTCATTCAGTTTGGTATGTTATGGGACCACTGGACTTGCAAAACTGATGTTTAGCAATTCTGCATGGGTGTAGACAAGTTTTACCGCATATACTCCACTGTTCACAGACATCCATAAGCACATTATTTCAAACACAGCCCACCAACACCAGGAGCTCAGGGGCATAACATCTGCACATGTCGCCATCTTGAATTATGCACCCAAGTGCATCTTGGATTATGCATCCAAAACTCCAGAAACAATTCACTCATGCAGGCCAGGCCATTTTATTAATCAAACAGGATCCATTGTTTCCAATTTTCCTGAAAGAGGTGTGTGCTCAAATTCAAAACTCAACATTATCTATTCTTTGGCTGTCATTTTTTGTTCTTGCTGTATTAAGCTCCACCCATATTCCAAAGAATTCCATGTATTGTTGCTATGGTCAGAATCTTTCAACTTCCGATTCATACACATCCTTCTTTATTTTTCTCTAATCCACAAAAGTTATAATGGACTCTCTTTCCACGAATAAGGGGTCAGAGGTTCTATTTTGATGGTCTTCTTTCCCTTGATGGGAAATGGATATGTACATTTCATGGCTATTTGTGATGCTGTTGAGGAAGAGTTTGGCTGAGACCATTGAAGAGAGATGGCCTCCAGGCTTCAGGCGCATTTCTTATGAAACAATCATTCCAAGGAAAGTGACTCCCAAGTCTGGACCTGAGGAACCAGAGCATGTAAGCTATTTACTGCAGATTGGAGGGAATAACCAAGTGGTGCATCTGAGACAGAAGTGGGGTTTGGTGCCTAAACATTTCCCTGTGTTCTACTATAATGAAGAAGGAGATCTCCGGATGGACCAACCTTTCATCAGAGATGATTGTTTTTATCATGGCTTTGTTCAGGATAAACCTTCTTCTCTGGTCACCCTCAGCTTTTGCTCAGGAGGACTCAGAGGTATTTTACAATTAGAAAATAAAACTTATGAAATTGAACCAGTTGAGGCATCTGCTATCTTTCAGCATGCTGTATATTCTCTGGAAGAAGTACAAGGTGCTAGCTCGATGAGATGCGGACTAACAAAAGAAGAGGAATGGTATCAAAAGGCCATTATGCCAAAAATGGAAAACCTGCAGGATAGAAGTGCTTCCAAGTGGTGGCCATACACTAGACATGCAGAGATTGCATTTGTGATAGATCATGAACGATATTTGAAATTTAACAGAAATAAAACTCTAGTTGCTATGAGTGTAATAGATATTCTTCATATGGCAAATTCATTATACGAACCACTGTCTGTTAAACTGTCTTTAGCTGGACTGGAAATCTGGACCCAAAAGAATCCCATAAACCTTAAGTGGGACATACACAAGACCCTTAGATCTTTCACAGATTGGAGAAGACGATCACTACAGAAACGTCTAAGGAATGACGCTGCTCATTTATTTGCATTCAAGCATTTTAGTGATTTAGGATTAGCATTCACAGGAGGAATTTGTAGAGATGACTATGGATCTGCTGTTGAACAATACATAACCACAAGCCTGTTCACTATATCTTTAATATTTGTTCATGAGCTAGGACATAATCTCGGGATGAGCCATGATAAAAAATATTGTTCATGTGAAAAAGTTCAGTGTATTATGGCTGAAGTTCTTTCAGGCTATAATAAGTTCAGCAATTGTAGCTATGAGGATTATTTCAAGAACAGAAATGCAAAGTGTTTACTAGATCTACCAAATCCAAGTAAAATATACACCATCGAATTTTGTGGAAACCAGGTCGTGGATGATGGAGAGCAATGTGATTGTGGTTCTGAAGCTCAGTGCAAGTCAGATCCCTGTTGCCAATCTAATTGTAGGTTGCGTCCTGGTGCTACTTGTGCATTCGGCTTATGTTGTGACAAGTGTCAGTATCAAGAAGCTGGAACTGTTTGCAGAACAAAGACTAGCAGTTGTGATCTTCCTGAATACTGCAATGGAACTTCTGAAAGGTGTCCTGAAGATGTTCATATGCTGGATGGTGTGCCATGCAGAGATGGTGAATATTGTTATAACGGGAATTGCAACACTCACGACCAACAGTGCAAAACCATTTTTGGCAGCACAGCAGTAGCTGCTTCTGATGTGTGCTTCAGGGAAATGAATACCAGAGGTGATCGTTTTGGAAACTGTGGCCTTAAAGATAAGCACTATAAGAAATGTAAAGTTGAGGATGTCCTGTGTGGCCGTATCCAGTGTGAAAATGTGAAAAGGTTGCCTTCTTTGGAGGAACACAGTACAATAATTCAAACTTCCATTGACAATAAGCAATGCTGGGGTATCGACTACCACCTTGGAATCGGCATCATGGATGTTGGTGCAGTGAAGGATAGCACCCCTTGTGGCAGTGGCATGATATGCATCCATCAGAAATGTGTCAGAATAACCAGAGTAATGTATGATTGTAATATCACAAAGTGCCATAATCGGGGAGTGTGCAATAGTCGTCAACATTGTCACTGTGAATACGGCTGGAAACCTCCCGACTGTCTATATGAAGGCTATGGGGGCAGCATAGACAGTGGACCACCTGCACAACAATATGTCGGTAGATATTTTGCAAAAACTAGAGTGATAGGAGGATTAATATATGGCCTTTGTGGTGCTGTTATTTCTGTTGCCGTGATTGTACATTTCAAAAATAACATAATGTACATATTTTGGAAATTGGGGGGCAAAATTCGTCCAACAGTATCAACAGAAGAAGAATATCAACACTAAATCATAAACCATAACAACCTACAAGGTATCAGATATAAAGCTTGGAAGCAATGGATAAAGACTAAATGAACTACCGGTAACTTCGGGGGAGGGTGGATATTTAGTGTTTACGTTCCATTTTAACATGATTTTTCTTTCAGATTGATTTATGAAAAACCTTTCCTTGAAAGGAAAGGACTTCTGATATATATTAATTTCATTTAAGAGGCATCCTTTTTATCTGAATTTCTGTATCACAAAAGAGATAAGCAGTTCTAAAATTAATTCATAACTTTCAATAGAAATTACAGAGAGAAACTAAATCCTGTGGTAGCCTTCTCCAATTGAACAGTCATAATACTAGAGGGATTCAGTAAGAAATAATAAATGACACTTCCTTATAACCCAGAGATAAATCTCTTTTATCTCTACTACTAGTAAGCACTATGACATCTTTGTATTTTTTGTCCTCATTTGATAGAATCATCTTCTTCACACCAAGGATCACTTATACAATCAGCATGCTCTTGTTAGTAGAAAAAGATCACACAAGACTATTAAATAGGTCAGGAAGATGTTTTTAACAGGTCTCAGTGAGTTCCGAATCTTGGTTGGAAACATGTGAAATTCCCTTCTTGAGATGTTTGTATCCAGCCTTGCCTTTTTTGTAGCTCTTTGTGGATTTCTGCAACATTACGTTTCTTATTTGTGATCCTGCTCTGCTTCCACCAATTCACAATCCATTGCCATTCCTCTGAATATCCAATGCCAAAACCAGCTTTCTTCTCATCGTTCCTGTTCTGAACCATCATACTTCTTCGTTTATTCCACGTACTGCAACATTTCTGCTTTTGCTTTGACAGTCAATAGACTTATTTGTCCCCAGTAGATTTATGTTATATTAATCCATTGATTTGCTTTCCAGAAATCCCTGGATGTAAATAAAGCTTTCAAAGTATCTTTTGATGGTTTCCTTCATAATGTAGAATACCTGGAAGAAACTGCTGTCATATTTCTTAATATTGTAGTTATTGCTTCTGGACTGGGAGGAGCTGTTTTTATCAAGGCATCCACCCATGAAACCCAACCATGTCTTATGTTGCCACATGCATGTTGACTCTCACTGCCCATCTTTGCCTGCTACATTTATCATAGAAATTCACAGTGCTGCTGTTCCTAGAAATTCCAGTTGACAGCCTTCAAAACTTTTTCTGGGAAAGATGATCAGGGAAACAGCAACACATGGATTGAGAGGAAAAAGGAAGATGACAGCACTTCTTCAAGAACAGTAATAGTTTCTTCAATCCACATTGTGTGCCAAGTCAGTTTCTTTGACAATGGATTTTTTTCCTTTGATTCTTGCGGAAGCTTTCCCTTAACACATTTGGGAAACCATTTAAGTTCAATTTGAAACGTCCCAGGTTAGAGGAGGAAATGAGGAAAGGATATTTATACATATGCTTTTATTTTAGGAGGGTGGTTGGAGTAGATGTACAAAGTGTACATCTGTGTAACTGTGTAACACTCCCACACTTCCACCAATTCACAATCCAACCATCACAAGAAAATAATGAAAAGATGATGTTGTTGAGGATTTTCCCTATTCTTACAATGAATGGAGTGCTTTCCACTGATCTAACTAAAGGCTTTGGATACCTGGAGATACAGTTTGGGCTGGTGGGGGAGTTTGCAGTCAGAGGTGTCAAGTCCAATAAATTTAACCCTTCCAAGTATTTGGTAAATCCCTTAGGTATCACTCAAAGAGCTTTGATTACCATTGCCTTAATGGTTGTTTCTTTTCTTAAAAAAAAAACACCTCTTGATTTTCTATTTGTTTTTACTTTTTCCAATTGTTTTTCATTATACTGACCGTGTCCTAATATTGTTACAGTATATCTACACATCACACTTTCTTATTTTTCAATAATAGCCATGCTGGCGATGGTGTCTTTCAGTTACATGTTCTGAATTTTCTGCATCTTTTCTAAAACTTTTCAGGCATATGGTCCTAGTAATTGTTGATAACCATCAAGCCAAACATTTCACATACGTTCCAATGTACAATTTTTGCAACTGTGTCTGATGTGGCTTCAACTCAGTTTGGGCAATTTTGCTACAGCCACTAATGAAAATTATAGTTTCAACTTTGATTTAACATGGTTTAATCCCTGCTTATCTAGGTGTAGATTGCTGGTGACCTTGTCACTGGTACCACTGACTATTACAATAACAAGGTATCATCATAGTTCATAAATCAACTAAAGCCCTCCAAAGTATAAACCAAAGTAAACCCTACTGGTTCGCACACACTTCCAAACCAGTAGGAAACGTAAGTAGATTTCATCCCTGTATACAGATAGGGTAAGGACTGTAACAACTATTAGGTATGACACACAGCAAAAGGGTAGCACAGCACATCCATAAACACCAACTAGCAGAGAAAAGACATAGTGAAAACTACTTAATCCTACCACACATGGACAGACACAGGCATAATTTGAATGGGGAAACGGTTATCCTAGACCAAACTAATTCTCAAAGTGCAAGAGAATTCTTGGAAACTTGGTATTCAAACAAAGCAGCCATCAACAGGTACATAGAAACAAAACAACATTTGCAGACCATTGGAAAGAGATAATGAAACAGTTAAAAAAATTAGCAAAGTTACCAAAGCTTTCATTTTTGGAATCTATTTTTAGTAGGCTTTTTATCCATTCAACATCAGATGCATAGAATCTATAGAATCGAATGCAATCTTTCTTGAACAGGACAATTCTTCTTGTTGATCTTTCATATGACATAAAAGCACAGTCTGTTCAGCCTTTAAAATTGGGTTTATTTGTGCTAACAGTGCAACTTTGTGAATCTGTTAACAGATTCTCCCCCACTCCCCAATAGTTGTGAAATTTCTTAAGGTAAAGATTGAGCCACTTGTTATGAAAAAGCCTCAGACCCTTTTATAGCCAAAGATGACCTGGATGAAAGGAAGAAAAGCCAAATAAACATGAATTAGAAATTAGAAGCTTCAGCAGGTTATTGATTTTGAGCTTTTACAAAGCCACATGTCTCCTGTTGTGATAGGCTACTTCACTATCCACTTAAATTATTGAATTTCAATTCACACCTTGATCCAACCAGAGAAAACATACAGTTTATTCCTGTTAGATAAATTAAAGACCATGGGATATGAACAGTAGTTATTCTACATTGGTTGCTTAAACTCCGCCTCCATTCCAAAAATCTATTGCATTTCTGTTGCTACCGGTACGTTCAGAATCCTCATTTTCAAATTGTTAAGTTTCTCTCTCCCTCCCGCCTTCCCTCCCTCTCTCTCTTTCTATCTCTATCTCTATCTCTCAATATCTCCCTATTTTTCCCTCCCTCCCTCTTTCTCTTTTCCTCTCTCTCCCTTTTCCAGAATACGTTCAGTTCTACACTCATTCTGCGAAAATGAGTACTTATTTGTCATTGTTGAGTATGATATTGCTGAAGATCATCCAAAATGCAGCTTCTAAAGAGGCACCTCCTCAGGGCTTCAGATATGCCTCTTATGACGTGATCATCCCAAGGAAGCTGTCTCCCAAGTATGGGCAAGAAGAAACCCAGCATGTGAGCTATCTCCTGCACATTGAAGGAAATCCCCAAGTGGTATTTCTCAGGCAAAGAAGGAACTTTATCCCAAAGGTCTTTCCTGTCTTCACTTATAATACAGCAGATCATCTCCAGGTGGATCATCCATTTATCAAGGATGACTGTTTCTACCATGGATTTATACAGAGAAAGTCCTCTTCTCGAGTCACCCTCAGTACATGTTCAGGAGGACTGAGAGGTCTCTTGCAAATGGAAAATAAGACCTATGAAATTGAACCAGTCCAGGAATCTTCTATCTTTCAACACGTGGTGTTTCGGTTAGAAGTAGAGGAAGGGGCTCTCCGAATGACTTGTGGAGTAGGAGAGGAACAACAGAGTCATCAAGAGGACATAATTCCTGAAACAGACAATCTTGGAAACAAAGTTGTTTTTGGAAAATCCTGGTGGCCACACAGGAGATACGTTAAGGTAGCAATTGTGATTGATCATGAACGATATTTGCAGTTTCACAGAAATGAATCTTTTATTACCTTGCAAGTTCTAGATATTGTCCACACTGCAAATTCGTTCTATGATTCACTTTCTGTTCATTTATCAATAAAAGGCTTAGTGATCTGGTCACAAAAAAATCTCATAAACATTACCCATAGAGCAGAGGACACACTTTTCTCATTTAATGAGTGGAGAAGAAAACATCTGCTTAAAATTTTTAAAAATGATGTTGGTCACTTATTTGCATATAAAGATTTTGGGATAACACTAGGAACTGCATATGTTGGAACTATATGTAGCATTTATGGGGCAAGTGCTATTGAATCCTATAGAACTCCCAGTTTGTTTATTATGTCTGTCATATTTACCCATGAACTGGGACATGTTCTTGGAATGATACATGATGAAAAATATTGTCATTGTGGAAAGAGTGAATGCATTATGGCACCCTATGCAACAGAGACTGATAAATTTAGTAACTGCAGTTACAAGGATTATTTCCACTATAGAAACACTGACTGTTTATTGGTCCCACCAGACACTAACACAACATTTAAATTTGAATCCTGTGGTAACCAAAGAGTGGAAAAGGGAGAGCAGTGTGACTGTGGGTCAGAAACACAATGCAAGTCAGATCCCTGCTGTCAAGCTAATTGTATGTTGCGCCCTGGGGCTGTGTGTGCCTTTGGACTGTGCTGTGCTAACTGCCAATATCGTCAACATGGAACTGTTTGCAGAGAGAAGATTAGCAGTTGTGATCTCCCTGAATATTGCAATGGGACTTGGGAGCACTGTCCAGAAGATATGCATGTGCAAGATGGTGCCGTGTGCAATGATGGCGTGTATTGTTATCATGGGAACTGCACGACTCATGATATGCAGTGCAAAATGATATTTGGTAGTGGAGCAACAGTCGCTTCTGAAGTTTGCTTCATAGAAGTGAATAATAAAGGTGATCGCTTTGGCAACTGTGGCCTTAAACATGGAATTTACAAGAAGTGCGATACTGGGGATAGCCTGTGTGGCCGTATCCAGTGTAAAAGTGTAGAAATGCCTTCTTTGGAGGATCACAGTACAATAATTCATACTTCCACTGGAGTTAATCAATGCTGGGGCACTGACTACCACACTGGGATGAAGGTAAATGATATTGGAGCAGTGATAGATGGTACTTCTTGTGGCAATAACAGGTTGTGTATTGAGGGTAGTTGTCTCAATGTTTCCATTTTGAAATATGACTGTGATGTCACAATGTGCCACAATCGGGGAATATGTAACACCCTCAAACACTGTCACTGTGATGTTGGATGGGCCCCTCCAGACTGCAGAAATAAAGGCTATGGAGGTAGCATAGACAGTGGGCCACCTCCAGTTTCAGTACAGGCTAAAGCTAATATGAAAACCACAGCTGTAGCTGCAATACTCTGTGCTTTTTGTCTCATAGTAGTTTTTGTTGGCCTGATTATCTGGTTCAAGGATGAACTAAGAATCCGATTTGGAAAATTTCAGGGAAGAGTCCATGCTATGAAATCAAGACATGAAGGAACACCAGAAGAACTCACACTTGCTTAGAATTCACAACGCATCTAGTATAATCACAAGAATTAACAATCAATTTTTAAAAAGGCATCTGGAATTTCATTGTAATAAATTAAATTAAATTGTTTTAATTTTTTTAGTTTAAAACTCCAAGTTCCACTTTGGGAGGAAGAGTTAATTCACCTTGTCCCAGTGTGATTGTTACGAGTTCCTATCAGCATGCAGAAACCTGTGCTAGCAATGAAGTACAATTAAAATCCATCAGCTCTTTTATTACTTCTTCATTTTCTGCTAGAATATTTTTGTTCTCACCAAAAATTAATCCAGTCACTCACAATAGGTTAAACATGTTCTTCTCTTGCTGAAAGTCAGAACATTTCTTTCCAGGATTGATGAAAAATTTGAAGGATGGCCCCTGTATTGTAGATTATTCAAATGATAGAACATCTCAAGTATCTTTGAAACAAGCAAATGGCTTGTATTGACCCATTTATGGATTTTTTCCAATTTTCCTGAAAGGGGTGTGTGCTCAAATTCAAAACTCAGTATTATCTATTCTTTAGCTGTCAGTTTTTGTTCTTGCTGTATTAAGCTCCACCCGTATTCTAAAGAATTCCATGTATTGTTGCTATGGTCAGAATTTTTCAACTTCCGATTCATACACATCCTTCTTTATTTTTCTCTAATCCACAAAAGTTATAATGGACTCTCTTTCCACGAATAAGGGGTCAGAGGTTCTATTTTGATGGTCTTCTTTCCCTTGATGGGAAATGGATATGTACATTTCATGGCTATTTGTGATGCTGTTGAGGAAGAGTTTGGCTGAGACCATTGAAGAGAGATGGCCTCCAGGCTTCAGGCGCATTTCTTATGAAACAATCATCCCAAGGAAAGTGACTCCCAAGTCTGGACCTGAGGAACCAGAGCATGTAAGCTATTTACTGCAGATTGGAGGGAATAACCAAGTGGTGCATCTGAGACAGAAGTGGGGTTTGGTGCCTAAACATTTCCCTGTGTTCTACTATAATGAAGAAGGAGATCTCCAGATGGACCAACCTTTCATCAGAGATGATTGTTTTTATCATGGCTTTGTTCAGGATAAACCTTCTTCTCTGGTCACCCTCAGCTTTTGCTCAGGAGGACTCAGAGGTATTTTACAATTAGAAAATAAAACTTATGAAATTGAACCAGTTGAGACATCTGCTATCTTTCAGCATGCTGTATATTCTCTGGAAGAAGTACAAGGTGCTAGCTCGATGAGATGCGGACTAACAAAAGAAGAGGAATGGTATCAAAAGGCCATTATGCCAAAAATGGAAAACCTACAGGATAGAAGTGCTTCCAAGTGGTGGCTATACACTAGACATGCAAAGATTGCTTTTGTGATAGATCATGAACGATATTTGAAATTTAACAGAAATAAAACTCTAGTTTTTCCTGCCTGAGAAGTCGTGACTCCAGTGCATGGGTATCACTCTGTGTCTTCTGGCTCTATGGACAGGGTTCAAACTTAAGAGACGCCCCCTTTGTAGACCTCCCACTTTCAACTCTGTCCTGAGCTCATGAGGACGTTTTTCTGGGTTTACTCCTGTGTGTTTGGATTTAGCAGGAGTTGAAGTTTGAAATTTGTGCTTTCTCTTTGAAATGGCATCAACTGAGTAAGTAAATGAAGCTATCTTTGTTTAGGCGTTTGAGGTTTTTATTAATATGAGTTTTCTTGGAGCCTCTATGAAAATGTAGAAGCTGAGTGGAATGAGCGAACCTTATTTAAGTGTTTGATGAGTTTAATTACAAGGCTGAGGATCGTTAAAGTGTGTGTGTGTGTGGAGAGCAGCGGGGGAAACTATTATTTGGAGCTGCAAGGAAAGTTTATTTTGTTTGTCTCCATTTTAACTTGTTTGTACCGGGAGCACATGGTGTGAGTACCGGGAGATTTAAATCAAGCTGCTGATTCCACATGGTTACTCCTTTGGGGGAGAATCAGAGCAGCGGGGGAAGTTTGAGAACACATTGCCTCCAATTTATTTATTTTTTGTTTGTGCTGCTATTTTAAGCTCCGGATTTCAGGTGCCTTTGCTGGAATACCCACCATATGTGGGGAAGGCACAGGAAGGAACAAGCTCTTGAGCACCATGTTGGAAGCCACATGGGGCTAGCCAGGGCGGTGGCCATTTTGGGAGCTGGCTGACTTTATATGTATAGAGAAGATGATGAAAATAAATACATGAATGAGATATATATATATATATATATATGGAAAATAAACAGGAATAATATGATAATAATAATAATAATAATAATAATAATAATAATAAAGAAAAAAAATAAATAATAATTAAATAATAATAATACCAGAAAAATAAAAATAAAAATAAAAAAAATAAAAGAAATAAAAAAATAAAAATTGAACTGAAGAAAGAGAAAAGAGGCTGTCATGAGGTTTCGGTGATCGGCCCTCCAGTACAGCATAGGCCTTTGGAGTAAAGAAGTGAAGAGGCCTGATTTAGCCTGAGGCAGCTGTTTCCAGGCTGCATGGCTTTGGAGTTTTGAGCAGGCGTTCTGACCTGCAGAGGGAAAGGACCAACAGTTTAGGGAATTAACCCTTGTAATGCTGCTGAGTTCTTAAGATGGTAACTGGTTATTGAGGCTTGTACATTGACATGTATATGTATTACATAGAATTTGTTATGATAACAATAAATAATAATAATAATAATAATAATAATAATAATAATAATAATAATAATAATAATAATAATAATAATAATTTAAATATATATATATATATTTATATTATTTTTTTAATTTCATGGAATTATAAAAGGTGCTTACTTATATGTAATTTTATTTCTATATGTGTTCTAGAAATATGGCGTCGGATGCCTCACTTAGTGACCAGATGGAGGTCACTGATGCTTCTCAACCTCAGAGAGCTGCCACTGAAGGCTCGAAGAGCCGTTGTCATAAGACAAGGAGTGGCAGTTCGGAAGCAGCTGCAAAACTTAGAGCAAAAGCCTTGGCGCTTAAAAGGCCCACTAAAGCGCAGGAGAAGGCGGAAAAACGCCGCCAGAAGGCGCTGGAAAGACAGGTACAGAGGAACACCAACAAGGCCACTAAGTCCACATTTATTAGGGATCAGGTACAGCCTATGGAGAAAGATCCAATGGTGGAACCGGATCCTTCTTCCAGTTTTCTGGCCAGGGCCCTGTCGCCCCAGCCATCAGGAGCGGCTCCAATACAGGGAGGCCCAGTTCTACACCTATCAACTTGGTAGCATCACAAGGGGATAGGCAGACCATAGACCAGGTGACAGAAATGCCTGAGTTAGTGCGGAAATGGATCGCAGAGGCGGTTCACCGGGAACTTGAGGCAGGCAAAAGTCGTAACAGGCAATCTGTTCTTGGGGCGGAAGCCCAGTCACAGGATAGGGATCAGGTAGAAACAGAACCAGCAGACGGACACATGGGGTCGCGTTCTGACAGCTCTGATTCGCCTTCAGAGGCGGAGAGTTCCCCATCCATGGAGGATGAACAATGGGACCAGGAATTGTCTGAGGAGGAAGGTTTTTTACCGGAGCAGCCCATGTTTAAAGGGCTGTTCAGGCCTCATCTTTTTAAGGCCTTGTTGAGTAAAGCTAAGGCGGTTACTAAACAGGGACTCCTAGGGGAACAAAGCGCCTGTCCAGAGCAGGACCCTGCAGACATGCTTTTTTCTGAACCAACGGTGGAGACGGAGACAGTTCCTGCTCCTAAATTATTTCTAGATATGATTAAGAAACAGTGGGAAGCCCCGGCCGCATTACCGAACATGTCCTCCCTTGAGAGACGGTTTTTTAACACGGCTTCTGACCTGATGGAACTCCTGAGAGTGCCTGAGGTGGATGACCCGGTTTTGGCCCTGGCTTCCTCTTCGGCCACCTTGGTTGAACCTGAGGAAGTTTTGAAGCCAGAGGATCGGAAGTTGGAGCAGGCCCTCACGAAGACGCATCAGGCGGCAGCCTGGGGTATAAGGGCGGCCACAGCAGCATCCTTCTTCAGCAGGGCCGTCCTCCTGTGGCTTAAACAAATGCAGGAGAAAGTGCCGGTGACCGATCTGAGGACTCATCAGGATTTCAACAAGATAGTGGCAGCTGTGGAATACACAGCGGATGCCACTATGTCCTCCGCGAAATATGTGGCAAAGTCGATTGCGTCCTCGGTCACAGCACGGAGGTTTCTTTGGTTAAAAAATTGGCAGGCAGACACAAAGCGCAGATGGCGATTGGCCTCTGTGCCATTTAAAGGTGCAAAGTTGTTTGGTGAGGCTTTGGAGCCCGTGTTGACGGAAACTAAGGGGAAGAAGAAGGTGTTGACTGCCTTGTCAAGGAGAGGGGATACAAGGTTTTCCCCCTCCTTTCGGAAGTCTTATTTTCGTCCCTATTGGGGGTCGGCCTTTGGCAGATATCAGAGAGGTTTTCAAACACAGGGAGGTCAGTGGGGCCACTATCATCACTCAGAGGAGGGGTCCTCTGACAAAGGCAGGTCCCGCGGTCAGTCACGGCGTCCTTTTCGGGGGAGGGGCAACCGCTCCTTCCGCAGACACCGCTGACGGCAGGCATCAGGCTCCCATTGGTGGCCGTCTAGGGCTGTTCGCCGACCAGTGGGAGAAAACCACCTCCGATCTATGGATAAGGGAGACCATTTCATCAGGTCTCTCACTAGAATTTCTTGCACCCCCTCCGACGGTCTTATTTCGATGTCCCAGGTCTCGAGATGCGACAAAAAGAGAGATCATGGACACTGCGGTTCAGCACTTGCTGAACATCGGAGCGGTGGAGCCTGCCCGTTCACGAACATTGGAGCGGTTATTACTCAATGTTGTTCATCATCCAGAAGGCCTCGGGGGGGCTGCGACCAATTCTCAACCTGAAAGGATTGAACAGGTATGTGAAGTATCGGAGGTTCAAGATGCACTCCCTGCGGTCAATCCTTACGAATGTCCGGAAGGGGGACTTCTTGACCTCCATAGACCTTACGGAGGCATACCTTCATGTTCCGATAAATCGGAAGCACAGGAGGTTCCTGAGGTTCTTTTACGACGGCAAGCATTTGCAGTACCGAGCGCCTCCATTCGGCCTTGCCTCGGCCCCCAGGGTTTTTACGAAGATCCTGGCGGCGTTAGGAGCGCTTCTCAGGGCTCGTCCAATACGGATTCAGGCATACCTGGACGATATTTTGGTGCAGTCAGTCTCTCACAGACAGGCAATAGAAGATTTGAGGGAGACGATACTTTGTCTGCAGACTCATGGTTTCTCCATAAACATGGGAAAGAGTCACGTCATTCCCACGAACCGGCTGTTACATTTAGGGGCAGTAATAGATACGCTGAAGGGTCAAGTTTTCCTGTCCCCAGACAGACTTCAGAGCATCAAGGACCTGGTAGTGCAGATTCGCTCACAGAGGAGAGTTCCACTGGCATTACTCTCATCTCTGCTGGGCAAGATGATTTCCTGCATAGAGGTGGTCCCATGGGCAAGGTTTCATGCAAGGCCTCTACAATGGTTCATGTTACCGTTTCAGAGGTCAGGCAGGGACACGTCGCAGTTCAAGGTCAGGGTCCCGGGAGACGTTCTAATGTCTCTACGCTGGTGGAAGTCCAGGAACATGGAAAGGGGCTGCCATTTTTTGGAACAGGACCGCATCACGGTGACAACGGACGCCAGTCTGATAGGCTGGGGGGCTCATTGTCAGGACCAGGTGATCCAGGGCTCTTGGTCAAGGGGGGAGACAAAGAGGAGCATAAATTGGCTGGAGCTGAGAGCGGCCAGGTTAGCGCTCAGACATTTCAGGCACTGTTTGAGGGATCGACATGTGCTTCTCCTGACAGACAATATCACAGTGAAGGCCCACATCAACAGGCAGGGAGGCACTCGATCCAGGGGGCTCATGGCGGAGGCGGATCGCCTTTGTCGCTGGGCCGAGCGCAATGTGATTTCCATCAGGGCGGAACACATTGCCGGGATAGACAATGTCAGAGCAGATTGGTTGAGCAGGGCACCTCTGGATCCTGCAGAATGGAGACTGGATCCGGAGTTATTCAAGGAGATTGTGAGGCGATTCGGACAGCCGGTCATCGATCTCTTCGCATCTCCAGCGAACCATCAACTTCCTCGGTATTTCTCCAGGTCCCCAGCGCCAGGGGCGGAAGGTAAACGCCTCCGTCTCCCTTGGCCCAGGGGTCTACTATATGCCTTCCCGCCGATGGCTATCCTTCCTCGGGTAATTGGTCGGATTCTGCAGACCAGGGCACAGGTCATTCTGGTGGCACCATACTGGCCCAGAAGGCCGTGGTTCGCGGATCTGGTACGTCTGTCGGTCGCCGCACCATGGAGGATTCCACCCGACAGGGTGTCTCTCAGTCAGGGACCGGTTCATCACCCGGGTCCCCAGTGGTTGCACTTGACCGCGTGGCTGTTGGGCGGAGACTGCTAGAAAGTCGGGAATTTCCTCAGATGTGATAACGACAATGCAGGCGGCTAGACGACCGTCTACTACACGAATTTATGATTCCACTTGGAGAACCTTTGTGATTTGGTGCACTGGTAGGAGCATTCAGCCAACCAAGGTAAAGGTTCCACAGTTGTTGCAGTTTTTGCAGGCTGGGTTGAAGAAAGGGCTGGCACCAGGGACGTTACGCAGGCAGGTGGCAGCGATAGCGTCAGTGTTAGGTTCTGCGGGTAGGCGGTCGGTGACAAAGGACCCAGAGGTAAAGAGGTTTTTGAGGGGGGCGACCAACCTGAGACCGGCAGTGGTTCACCGTTATCCCACCTGGGACCTTCAGAAGGTTTTGCAGGCACTTTGCAAGGCTCCTTTGAACCGATTAGGACAGTTCACATCAGTTTTTGACTTACAAGACGCTGTTTTGGTAGCCATCACATCGGCCCGCAGGATTTGAACTGGCCGCACTCTCGGTGCGAGAAGACTTGTGTGTTCCACTCCGATAGAGTGGTTTTGCGTTGGACCCAACCTTTGTGCCGAAGGTCAACTCCTGGTTCCACCGGGCCCAGGAGTTGGTTCTTCCGGATTTTTGTCCTAATCCATCACACGCGAAGGAACGTGTGTGGCACACTCTGGATGTAAGACGGGCTCTGAGGGTTTACATCAAAAGAACTAGGGCTTTCCGACGGACAGAGGCACTTTTTGTGTCATTCCAACCATCCACCATGGGACAGAAGCTTTCCGCTTCGGCGGTGGGCAGGTTACTCAGAGCCACCATAGCCAGAGCCTACGAGGCTCAGGCTTTACCAAGGCCTAAGGCTATTACGGCACATTCAACGAGGAGTGCGGCCACATCGGCTGCATGGGCCACACAAGCGTCGGTGGAGGAGATTTGCAGGGCAGCGACCTGGTCGACTCCGTCACCTTTTATACGTCATTATCGGATTGACGCATATGCATCGGCTGAGGCGGCCTTTGGTCGGAGAGTACTACAACGTGTGGTAGAGACGCCGGAAGGAGATGACCAGACGGCTTCCCACCCATGAGGACTGACAGCTTGGGTAAGTCCCATGCACTGGAGTCACGACTTCTCAGGCAGGAAAATGGGTGTTGGTCTTACCTGATACACCCCTTTTCTGACGAGAAGGAGTGACTCCAGCCCCACCCTAATGAAAGGGTCTGGTCAGGGAGGTGTCCGTGGGGTGTTGTTACAGGTACATTATTCGGAACCCTCGTCGAACATCGTTGAAAGTGGGAGGTCTACAAAGGGGGCGTCTCTTAAGTTTGAACCCTGTCCATAGAGCCAGAAGACACAGAGTGATACCCATGCACTGGAGTCACTCCTTCTCGTCAGAAAAGGGGTGTATCAGGTAAGACCAACACCCATTCTATGAGCGTAATAGATATTCTTCATATGGCAAATTCATTATACGAACCACTGTCTGTTAAACTGTCTTTAGCTGGACTAAATAACACAAAGTGCCATAATCGGGGAGTGTGCAATAGTCGTCAACATTGTCACTGTGATTACGGCTGGAAACCTCCTGACTGTCTATATGAAGGCTATGGGGGCAGCATAGACAGTGGACCACCTGCACAACAATATGTTGGTAGATATTTTGCAAAAACTAGAGTGATAGGAGGATTAATATATGGCCTTTGTGGTGCTGTTATTTCTGTTGCCGTGATAGTACATTTCAAACATAACATAATGTACATATTTTGGAAACTGGGGGGCAAAATTCGTCCAACAGTATCAACAGAAGAAGAATATCAACACTAAATCATAAACCATAACAACCTACAAGGTATCAGATATAAAGCTTGGAAGCAATGGATAAAGACTAAATGAACTACCGGTAACTTCGGGGGAGGGTGGATTCTTAGCATTTACGTTCCATTTTAACATGATTTTTCTTTCAGATTGATTTATGAAAAACCTTTTCTTGAAAGGAAAGGACTTCTGATATATATTAATTTCATTTAAGAGGCATCCTTTTTATCTGAATTTCTGTATCACAAAAGAGATAAGCAGTTCTAAAATTAATTCATAACTTTCAATAGAAATTACAGAGAGAAACTAAATCCTGTGGTAGCCTTCTCCAATTGGACATCATAATACTAGAGGGATTCAGTAAGAAATGATAAATGACACTTCCTCATAACCCAGAGATAAATCTCTTTTATCTCTACTACTAGTAAGCACTATGACATCTTTGTATTTTTTGTCCTCATTTAATAGAATCATCTTCTTCACACCAAGGATCACTTGTAGAATCAGCATGCTCTTGTTAGTAGAAAAAGATCACACAAGACTATTAAATAGGTCAGGAAGGTGTTTTTAACAGGTCTCAGTGAGTTCCGAATCTTGGTTGGAAACATGTGACATTCCCTTCTTGAGATGTTTGTATCCAGCCTTGCCTTTTTTGTAGCTCTTTGTGGATTTCTGCAACATTACGTTTCTTATCCTGCTCTGCTTCCACCAATTCACAATCCATTGCCACTCCTCTGAATAGCCAATGCCAAAACCAGCTTTCTTCTCATCGTTCCCGTTCTGAACCATCATACTTCTTCGTTTATTCCACGTACTGCAACATTTCTGCTTTTGCTTTGACAGTCAATAGACTTATTTGTCCCCAGTAGATTTATGTTATATTAATTCATTGATTTGCTTTCCAGAAATCCCTGGCTGTAAATAAAGCTTTCAAAGTATCTTTTGATGGTTTCCTTCATAATGTAGAATGCCTGGAAGAAACTGCTGTCATATTTCTTAATATTGTAGTTATTGCTTTTGGCTTGGGAGGAGCTGTTTTTATCAAGGCATCCACCCATAAAAACCAACCAACCCTGCACTAGGACATTGGTTGTTTAAACTCCGCCTCCATTCCAAAAATCAATTCCATTTCTGTTTCTACCAGTATGTGTAGAATCCTCATTTTCAAATCATTAAGTTTCTCTTTCTCTCTCCATTCCTGCCTCCCTCCCTCCCTCTCTTTCTCTTTCTATCTCTATCTCTCAGTATCTCTCTATTTCTCCCTCCTTCTCTCTCTCTCTCTCTCTCTCTCTCTCTCTTTCTCTTTCTCTCTTTCTCCCTTTTCCAAAATACGGTCAGTTCCTACACTCGTTCTGTGAAAATGAGTACCAGTGTGGCATTGTTGAGTCTGGTATTGCTGAAAATCATCCAAAATGCAGCTTCTAGACAGGCACCTCCTCAGGGCTTCAGATATGCCTCTTATGATGTGATCATCCCAAGGAAGCTGTCTCCCAAGTATGGGCAAGAAGAACCCCAGCATGTGAGCTATCTCCTGCACATTGAAGGAAATCCCCATGTGGTATTTCTCAGGCAAAGAAGGAACTTCATCCCAAAGGTCTTTCCTGTCTTCACTTATGATACAGCCGGAGATCTCCAGGTGGATCATCCATTTATCAAGGATGACTGCTTCTACCATGGATTTATACAGAGAAAGTCCTCTTCTCGAGTCATCCTCAGTACATGTTCAGGAGGACTGAGAGGTCTCCTTCAAATGGAAAATAAGACCTTTGAAATTGAACCAGTCCAGGAATCTTCTACCTTTCAACACGTGGTGTTTCGGTTAGAAGTGGAGGAAGGGGCTCTCCGAATGATTTGTGAAGTAGGAGAGGAACAACAGAGTCATCAAGAGGACATAATTCCTGAAACAGACAATCTTGGAAACAAAGATATTTTTGGTAAATCCTGGTGGCCACATACTAGATATGTTAAAGTGGCAATTGTGATTGATTACGAACTATTTTTGCAGTTTCACAGAAATGAATCTTTTATTACGATGCGAGTTCTAGATATTGTCCACACTGCAAATTCATTCTATGATTCTCTTTCTGTTCATTTGTCAATAGCAGGATTAGTAATCTGGTCACAAAAAAATCTCATAAACATTACCCATAGAGCAGAGGACACACTTTCCTCATTTAAAATTTGGAGAACAAACCATCTGCTTACAATTTTAAAAAATGATGTTGGTCACTTATTCGTATATAAAGATTTTGGGATAACACTAGGAACTGCATATGTTGGAACTATATGTAGCATTTACGCGGCAAGTGCTGTTGAATCCTATACAACTCCCAGTTTGTTTCTTATGTCTGTCATATTTACCCATGAACTGGGACATGTTCTTGGAATGATACATGATGGAAAATATTGTCATTGTGGAAAGAGTGAATGCATTATGGCACCATATGCAGCAGAGACTGATAAATTTAGTAACTGCAGTTATAAAGATTACTTCCGCCGTAGAAACACTGGGTGTTTATTTGTCCCACCAGACACTAACACAACATTTAAATTTGAATCCTGTGGTAACCAAAGAGTGGAAAAAGGAGAGCAGTGTGACTGTGGGTCAGAAACACAATGCAAGTCAGATCCCTGCTGTCAAGCTAATTGTATGTTGCGCCCTGGGGCTGTTTGTGCCTTTGGACTGTGCTGTGCTAACTGCCAATATCGTCAACATGGAACTGTTTGCAGAGAGAAGATTAGCAGTTGTGATCTCCCTGAATATTGCAATGGGACTTCGGAGCACTGTCCAGAAGATGTGCATGTGCAAGATGGTGCCATGTGCAATGATGGCGTGTATTGTTATCATGGGAACTGCACGACTCATGATATGCAGTGCAAAACGATATTTGGTAGTGGAGCAACAGTCTCTTCTGAACTTTGTTTCATAGAAATGAATAATAAAGGTGATCGCTTTGGCAACTGTGGCCTTAAACATGGAATTTACAAGAAGTGCGATACTGGGGATAGCCTGTGTGGCCGTATCCAGTGTAAAAGTGTAGAAATGCCTTCTTTGGAGGATCACAGTACAATAATTCATACTTCCATTAAATTTGAAGATTGCTGGGGCACTGACTACCACACTGGGATGAAGGTAAATGATGTTGGAGCAGTGAGAGATGGAACTCCTTGTGGCAATAACATGATGTGTATTGAGGGTAGTTGTCTCAATGTGTCCATTTTGAAATATGACTGTAATGTCGCAATGTGCCACGATCGGGGAGTTTGTAACACCCTCAAACACTGTCACTGTGATGTTGGATGGGCCCCTCCGGACTGCAGAAATAAAGGCTATGGAGGTAGCATAGACAGTGGGCCACCTCCAGTTTCAGTACAGGCTAAAGCTATTATGAAAACCTCAGCTGTAGTTGGAATAGTCTGTGCTTTTTGTTTCACAATTGTTTGTACTGGTCTGGTTATCTGGTTCAAGAATGGGCTAAGAAACCCATCTGGAAAATTTCAGGGAAGAGTCCATGCTATGAAATCAAATGATGAAGGACCACCAGTGTAACTCACCTTTGGTAAGAATGAAAAACCCATCCAGTATAAGCACAGTCAGTTTGAAAAGCAAAGACATCCAAAATTTCATTGTTTAAAGATGTCTCCCAGACACATTTTGTATTGGGAAATTTGTCTTCAGAGGGGAAGAAACCCCCCGATCTATGTAAAGTAGAATTCACTCAGAATAAGTCAAGAAAATCTCTCATTTCTAAAGAATAATAAATTGTTTTAATTTTGGATCTTAAAATTCCAAGTTCAAAGTAGAAGGAATAGATAATTCAGAAGCAGCTTGTCCCAGTGTGATGGTTCCTAGTTTCTACTAACAGGCAGAAAGTTGTAGTAGTAAGGAATCACAATTAAAATCCGTCATCAGTTTTTTACTAGTTCTTCATTTTTCTGCTAGAATATTTTTATTCTCACTAAGGATTAGTCCAGTCATCATAATAGATTAACCTGTGCCTCTCTTGCTTTAAGTCAGAGAATTTCTTTCCAGGATTGATGAAAAATTGCTTGTTCCTGTCCCACCAAAGCCATTGACTCAAAAAAACTGCTACAGATACAATGAATAATAGGTGGCTTCCTCTATAGCCAATAAATACTTTTATTAACAGTTGAGTGAACTCTTAAATGACCTTTAGAATCATCTGAAGCTGCTGATTGAGTCTGCTTCTGGGTTGACCTGCAGTGATCATCAATTGGTCTCTGAAGAGAACTTTCCAGGATATTCTTGAAAATGAAGCATATGAGGTACAGATGCTTTGACCAATAGACAACAGTATATTGGATGTCAAGGAAAGATGAAGAGGCATTGTTGATTATAGGTAATTTGGGCTGCCAACACAGCACTTCACACCGACCCTTCTCTAAGTATGCCCCAGTAACATTAATGATGAAATTATTATGGACGTTCAGTATTGTGAAGCCACTCAGTGACAATTGGAGAAAGACATCTCCATCATGGTCCTCTGTGTTATTCAGTTACAACTGTTCTCATCAGTTCTACTATGATTGCTCTGTTTTAAATAAAATGTTCTTGGTTGGTTGGTTTATGTTGGTTTTTACCCCACTGGAAACATTAACTCTCAGTGTCGTCAGTGTGCCCAGCTACCACTTCCTCACACACTGCAAAACACACACACACAAACATACATTCAGAGAGAGAGAGAGAGAGAGACAGACAGACAGACAGACAAAGAGAGCAATACCTTCATGTAAACCGACTCTCATAGACTCCCTCCCCTGCTGCTCTTAATCTGGTAGAGGATTCCCTTCATTCATTTACCACCAAGTCATTTGGTACCTTAACAAAGAAAGCCATGTTGATTCTTCCTTCTTTCTTCCTCCCTTCCCAGGATACCTGTAGGGCTCTAGATAGGTTATTTAAAGAAATATACTCAAACTTACTGGACAAACAGTCCAGTGTGGCTCCCTCTCCATTCTCCACCATAATGGGAATGTTAACTGGACAGGCTTCCCTTTTGCTTCCAAGGCTGGCCAATTGTGCTTATGTTCAACAGAGATCCAGACTACTGTACTAACAAGAAGAGAGTCCACCAGTGAGTGAGCTCCAAATGCAGCAGATGTTCTTGCACAAAGATCTGTTCCTTCTTGGATCCATTGCTATGTGACTCAATTTATGGTTTTCCTTTAAAAAGCCACATCTTGACTGTCTGGTGACCAAGATCCCAATGCTACTGAGTTTAGCTGCCAATCCCTCTCTGCCTTGTGCTCTATTGATGTATTTTTAAATCGTGGAAAAACAGGGTGTAACATCCAAAACATGTCACACTAATAAATGAAATGGAAATAAGAATAGAATAGAATAGAATAGAATAGAATAGAATAGAATAGAATAGAATAGAATAGAATAGAATAGAATAGAATAGAATAGAATTTTTATTGGCCAAGTGTGATTGGACACACAAGGAATTTGTCTTGGTGCATATGCTCTCAGTGTACATAAAAGAAAAGATACCTTCATCAAGGTACAACATTTACAACACAATTGATGGTCAATATATCAATATAAATCATAAGGATTGCCAGCAACAAGTTATAGTCATACAGTCATAAGTGGAAAGAGATTGGTGATGGGAACTATGAGACGATTAACAGTAGTGCAGATTCAGTAAATAGTCTGACAGTGTTGCTGGAATTATTTGTTTAGCAGAGTGATGGCCTAGAGGGACCTAGAAGATGATTTTTTTTCTGTTTTTTGTACTGTGTCAAATTTGGTGAGGTTGCAATCTAAATTTTGTGCAGTTTCCAAGAGGAAAAAGATGTGCTACTTCCCATTCTCATTTTACCCTTTATTTGATTTGGGAAATGACAGGAATGCTATCCATGAAGATTATCCAAATGTATGAGAAAGACTAACCTGTCTTTCTGCATATTAAAAACAAACAAACAGAGTCATGGGGGATATCAACCTGCCATCAGCTGGCTTGTTATCGACTGCAGCTCGGGAGTTCCAGGCTTCCATGACGGCCTTGGACCTGATTCGAGTAAATGATGGCCCTACGCACATTGGGGGAGGCACGCTGGATTTGATTTATATCTCTGGACAGTGGTTAAATGATCTGGTATTAGATGATATAGTAACAGAACCAATGTCATGGACCGATCATTTTCTCCTTCGCCTAGACTTCCGAACCGCCACCCACCATCGCAGGGAGACGGAACCTATACGTTGGTTCCGTCCCAGGCGCCTGATGGACCCCGAGAGGTTCCTGACGGAGCTTGGGCCATTCCCTGAGGATCTGGCCCACGGCACGACTGAGGAACTAGTCGTGGCCTGGGAACAGGCCGCAGCTGGGGCCTTGGACCGTGTCGTGCCTTTGCGGCCTCTGACCCGGCGTAGATCTCATCCGGCCCCTTGGTTCTCCGAGGGGCTGAGGGAGATGAAACGCCGGAGAAGACGCCTAGAGAGCACCTGGAGGTCCAGTCGCAAGTTGATCGGACACTAGTTAGGACCTATTCTAGGACCTACCTAGTGGCAATGAGGGAGGCGAGGCGACGCCCACCCTCATTGCGCCGGCAGATAACCGCCCGCCGCCCCAGCCTGGTGACCCGCCTCCTTCATCAGGAGGTGCGGATGACCTTTGCAGGACGCCGAGGAGTTTAGTGGTTATCTATACGATAAAATCGCCAGCCCGGGATGGTCTGGACCGAAATTGGGATGATCCAAGCGAGGGAGAGGAGGCACGCCTTGTTGAGTCTGTTTGGGATGAGTTTGACCCTGTGGCTCCCGAGGACGTGGACAGGTTGTTGGGGAGGCTTCACGCCACTACATGTTTACTGGACCTGTCCTTCCTGGCTGGTACTGGCCACTCAGGAGGTGACACGAGGCTGGCTCCAGAGGATTATCAATGCTTTGTTGGAAGGGGTTTTCCTGCCGCCTTGAAAGAGGCGGTGGTGAGACCCTCCTCAAGAAGCCCTCTTTGGACCCAGCTATTTTGGGTAATTATCGTCAGTCTCCAACCTTCGCTTTGTTGCGAAGGTTGTAGAGAGTGCTGGCGACAGCTACCCCAATACCTGGATGAAGCTGTCTATCTAGACCTGCTCCAGTCCGGCTTCCGACCCGGATACAGCACGGAGACAGCTTTGGTCGCATTGGTGGATGATCTCTGGAGGGCCAGGGACAGGGTTATTCCTCTGCCCTGGTCCTATTAGACCTCTCAGCGCTTTTGATACCATCGACCATGGTATCTTGCTGCACCGGTTGGGGGATTGGGAGTGGAGGCACCGTATCGGTGGTTCTCCTCCTATCTCTCCGACCGTCGCAGACGGTGTTGACAGGGGGCAGAGGTCACCGCGAGGTGCCTCACTTGTGGGTGCCGCAGGGTCGATTCTCTCGCCTTCTGTTCAACATCTATATGAAGCCATTGGGTGAGATCATCAGTGGCTTCGGGTGAGATACCAGCAGTACGCTGATGATACTCAGCTGTATTTTTCCACCCCGGCCACCCCAATGAAGTTGTTGAAGTGCTGTCCCGGTGTTTGGAAGCCGACGGGTCTGGATGGGGAGAAACAGGCTCAAGCTTAATCCTCCAAGACGGAGTGGCTGTGGATGCCGGCATCCCGATTCAGTCAGCTGCAGCCGCGGCTGACTGTTGGAGGCAGTTACTGGCCCCAAAGGATAGGGTGCGCAACTTAGGTATCCTCCTGGATGAACGGCTGTCGCTTGAAGATCATTTGACGGCCGCCTCCAGGAGGGCCTTCCACCAGGTTCGCCTGGTTCGCAGTTGCGCCTTCCTTGATCGGGATGCCTTGTGCACAGTCACTCACGCGCTCGTTACCTCTCGCTTGGATTATTGTAATGCTCTCTACATGGGGCTCCCCTTGAGGTGCATTCGGAGGCTTCAATTAGTCCAGAATGCAGCTGCGCGGGTGATAGAGGGAGCTACCCATAGCTCCACGTAACACCGCTCCTGCGCAGACTGCACTGGCTACCTGTGGCCTTTCGAGTGCACTTTAAGGTTTTGGTTACGACCTTTAAAGTGCTCCATGGCTTAGGGCCTGGGTATTTACGGGACCGCCTGCTGTTACCTCACGCCTCCCACCGACCCATACGTTCTCACAGAGAGGGACTTCTCAGGGTGCCGTCCGCCAAGCAATGTCGGCTGGCGGCCCCCAGGGGAAGGTCCTTCTGTGGGGCTCCACACTCTGGAACGAGCTTCCCCGGTTTACGCCAAATACCTGACCTTCGGACCTTCCACCGCGAACTGAAGACACATCTTTTATTTCAAGGGCTGGCTTAAAATTTTAAATTTTAAATTTTAAATTTTATTATTAATTTTAAATGGGTTTTAGTTTTATATATTTTAAAGTTTTCAGGCTAATTATAATAAGTTTTTAATTTGCATTTTAAATTGTATATTGTATTGTGTTTTTTTATTTTGCCTGTACACCGCCCTGAGTCCTTCGGGAGAAGGGCGGTATAAAATCAAATAAAATAAATAAATAAATCTCTGCCTCTGACAGAGACTCCAGCCCTCCAGCCTCCTTAACTAACTCTGCTGCCAGCTCCACAGGCTGCCGCAGACCACAACAACTTCTGCAGACAATGTGGAGATATCAAAATAACAGGCTGATTCCAATTGACGATATGACCCATTCCATGGAGGGAAGAAATTCATTTTTAACTGCAGAGTTGCACTGGAAAATTTAGACTTGGTTTTGCTTTCACTGTGCCTCAGTAAAGATTTGCTTTGGGATTTTAAAGTTCCTGAAGATTCCTGCTTTATTGGGTCTGTTATTTAGACAGTTGACACAATTTTTCAAGGTATGGCTCAAAACCAGAAACCCAAGTTTTCAAATTTCTTGCAAACTGTAGAGGTATCTTATGCAAATGCCTGTTGCTAATTATTTGATATTTGAACTCTTCAAAATATGGTCAAAGATACCTGTCTTTATCTATATTCTTAAGATAAAGTAAAGGTTCCCTCAAGACATATGTGCTAGTCGCTAACTCTAGGGACAGTGCTCATCTCCATTTCAAAGTCAAGAGCCAGCGCTGTCTGAAGACATCTCTGTGGTCATGACGCATAACTCAATGCCAAAGGCACACGGAACGCTTGTTACCTTCCCATCAAAGTTGGTCCCTATTTTTTCTACTTGCATTTTACGTGCTTTTGAAACTGCTAGTTGGCAGAAGCTGGGACAAGTAACGGAGCTCACCTCACACGGAGCACTAGGATTTGAACTGCTGAGCTCCCAACCTTCGATGATAAAGCTGTCCTAGTCTGAGCTACCGCATCCCTATCTATATTCTTATATTTAGTTTATTTCATAGTGCAGGTGGTATCATTCACTTATCAAATATTATCATTCGACTGCCATATTAATCCAGATTGCAACAGAATATAAATAAACTAAATGTGAAATGTGACTGAATGAATTTTTATTATGGCCTTGGACAATCAACAAATACAGAAAATGCCAGAAAATAAAGTTTGACATGGAAAAATATATCTGAACAAATGATACATATAACATAGATCTGGTTGCTAAATTTCAAAGGAAAAGAAATTGAATATTTAATGTAATAGCAAATGTATTTATAAATTAGCAAACACTATTTTATCTGATTGAAGTAAATAACTAATATCAGTATCAATCATATAGAATGGTATTGGTATTCAACTGCTTTGAAACACATCAAATTTGGTACTCAACTCATTTTAATGTGAAAATTTGTCCCAGTACTCATCCAATTAAAACCCCAATGTATTATTCAAAATCTGTTTAGATTAAATCAAATCTGGGAATGAGCTTAATAAAGTTGGTCTCTCTAGTTTTGATTAAAGTTTGAAGACAAGAGGAGATAGAAAGATAAATGGATTTGTATCTTAACTCTTGATGCAAGATGCTGATGCTGTTTTATATACGCTTATATATTGATAGTGTTGGGTAGGTCTGATGGGTAGAGCACAAAATCCAGCACTAAAGATATTAAAGTCCTGGATCTTGGCCTCTTTGCACCCAAAGCCATTTGATCTTGTTATGGTTCAGGCCAAAGCCTGTGGTGCCCTACCTAGCCCGCCACAGCTTTCAGGCACTGTGAGAGATGTCAGTAACAGCATCACTTGTATCACCAGGAAATGTAGAGTTGGTTAGCATCTGCATACTGCAGATATGGTGGCTCCTGCCTCAACCCGGCCCCATGCCCGAAAGTGCCTTGGAGCCGGGCCTGCTGCCAGAAAGTGACTGGCCAGGCCTGCTGCCAGAAAGTGACTTGACAATGAGGGGAAGGGCCATCAGGACTTACCTTGGAAGCACCAGCCTCCTGGATCAGCTCCAGGAGCCAGAAGCAGCTGTTTAAAGAAATAACGAGACCTCCTTCTCCTGACTCTTCCCCCAGGCAATGCCTGTGACCCAGCTGAAACAGCAATCAGGCTTGGCTCAATCCCAGGTTTTGTGAGGCAGGAGAGAAGAGAACAACAGAAGCAGGAGGGCAGGCCTAGGAAGTGCTGAGTCATGGAGCCACACCCCACAGGATATAAAAGGCAGCAAGAGCTGGTGAGTCTCTTGTATCAGGCAAATCCACGGATTGACTAGAGCTGAAGATTGTGACCACCAGCGCCTTGGCAGCCAACGAGGGCTCTTGGCAGACACTTGCTCTTTGCTGCCAGAGCTGATAAGAGCCGCTAATGCCATCGCTCGACGGAGGCAAGGAGGACATAACAAGATATCTTAATCCATGGTGATGTATGATCTCACCCAGAGGCTTCATATAGATGTTAAAAGGAGTAAAGATAAAGAGAAGTTGATTCAAGACATTTATTATATAAGAGAAGGAAAGAGTCATCCCTGTAGCACAGTTTATTTTAAAAATAACTTTCCATCTGGATTTAAATTGATTTGAAGAAATTAAAAATACCAAAAGAAGAAGAAAATTGAGGAAAAGCATCTTTACTAACAAAAGACTTAATTGAGGAAGACAGAGAAACTATCTTTGTGGATTAACAATGACATTTTGTTGCCGGGATTGTGTATAGGAGAGAGACATCGCTGAGGAGAAAAACCCATTGCATTGCTAAAGCTATGATGGGAAAGGCTGGAGCAGTGTTTGTTTGAACAGTTGCAGCATAACAGCAAAAAGGACTGGAAGATTAAAGATTTGAATTGGAAATGACTTAAAGAAACATCTGAACTGAAAAAGGGAAAAAAGAGACAATATTTGGACTTGAATTTGAACTATATAAGTTAAAATAATAAATTTAAAAACTTTTCTCCCGGCTCCAGTGACGCACTGCTTCCTCGGGTGCTCTAACAGAGCACTGTGTTAGAAGATTGTAAAAGTCAGTGAAACAGAATAAAAATCACTGTTCACTGAGCTTAGCATACCCTCTGGGCAAAAGAGGGTTATCAGAGTTGTGGGAAAGTGGCAGGTCTGACAGGGGGTTTGCTCTTAAGAGCGAATTTTCCTGGATTTATGACCCACCCCAATTCCATTCCAACTTCAACACGCCCTGTTTTTATCAGGAAAAGGAGGAGAGTCGTCTGCTCAAAAGGACTTATTAAATTGATTGATCTTCTAAGCAGACGGAATTTCACAAGTTGCTCGATCTTTGATGTAGAATCAGCACGGCAAGTACCGACTCTTTCTGAAACCTGAAACCTTTCTTTGTCTTTGATTAATTGACTTTTAAAATGGCGTCTGAAAGTGAAAGTAAAAAATTTTTAGTACGATAAAGTAGCGTTATTTGTAGATTGTTACAAACGGAGTTTTTTTTATACTGAAAGGAGGGAAGGAAAGTTGTTAAGTTTAAATTCCTGATTCTTTTGAAGACAGAATGGCAGCTAAACCTTTAAAGCCTTCTGGAAGAAGGGGATCTGAACCAAGTCTTGAGGAAATATTGAAAGAACAATTAAAACTTTCTGAAGATAGGCAAAAAGAGATGATGGAGAATTTTAATGCAAAAATAAGAGAAGATATTCTCATGGCAGTTCAAGGACTGAGTAAAAAAATTGAGGGATTGGAACTGGAAATGCAACAGATCTCTCAGTCAAATAAGCATTTAGAAGACAAATGAAAGGTGTTCAGAAAAAGTGGATCAAAATGAAGGTCAGGTTGTGATATTACAATATTAACTTATGGAAGGAGCTCTTAGAATTTATGGTATGCAAGAAGAGCGAGGAGAAGGCTTAAGAAAAATTATATCAGAAGCATTGGCTGAATTTATTGAAGTGGAACCCCAAGAGGTAGCTTACCAAATTGATAAAATATATAGAGTTAATTCTGGATTGCAAGACAGAGAAAGCTTCCTCGACATTGTGGTTTATTTTGTGAAAAGGACTATGAGAAATCAAATTCTGCAAGTTTCATATCAGACAACTTTAAAAATTGGAGAACAGGAGTTGAAGGTGTTGAAAGAGATTCCTTCAAAGATGTTAAGGGATAGAAAAGACTTTACATTTTTTACACAAGAACTTAAAAAACACCAGATTCAATTCAGATGGGAGGTGCCAGTTGGACTGACACTATTCTATCAAGGAAGGAGATATAGAATTGATACTGTTTTAAAGGCAAAGGATTTTCTTTCTACAGTTTTGAAAGTCGAAATAGAAGTGATAGAAAAACTTCAAGAGACTCAAGAAGGCGTGGTGATCCAAGAGCCTTTATTGCTGCCAGTATTAGAGGAACCACAAGAGCAAAGGGTGACAAGAGGAGCTTAAGCGTAAAGAAGAGCAACAGTCTCAAAGTAAAAGTCAGGATCCCATTATGGAAGTTGTGGAGGAGCTAGACGGAAGATACCGCCTTCCGTTGTCTGCTTCAAAGCTTCAGGAGGCCAGTAATGGCAAATAGAATCTTGTCATGGAATGTTAATGGCTTGAATTCAGCTCAGAAAAGAAGGAAAATATTTCACTACTTGAAACAATTTAAAAATGATGTGATTTGTTTGCAAGAGACACATATAAAATTATCAGACCAAAAATATTTAATTAATTCAAAATTGGGTAACCATTTTGTTGCATCAGCTTTGGAAAAGAAGCATGGAATTGTTGTATATATCAGGAAGGATATACCAGCTAAGCTAATTGAGGCAGATATTCAAGGAAGATTTATTGCTATTGAACTGGTGATAGATGCAAAAAAGACTTTGTTGATAGGTATTTATGCACCTAATCAGCAACAAGAAAAGTTTTACAAAATGTTACATGAGAGGTTGACCCTCTGGGATTATAGTTCGTTTATTTTATTAGGAGACTGGAATGGAGTAATTGATACAAGAAGGGATAAGAGAACCTCCTCCAAGAAGATACCTATACAGACAAAATTACCAAAACCCTTTTTTGAAATGATGGAAGACTTTGAGTTTAGAGATATATGGAGGTTACGGAATCCAGATGAGAGAGATTTTACTTTTTTCTGATAGGCATCAATCTTTTCACGCATTGATTTTATTTTAATTTCTAATGACTTGCTTTCTAGGGTGAAGAAAATGAAGATATTTCTGAGGTGTTTAACTGACCATAGCCCAGTATGGATGGAATTATTACAAGGGAAAAAGGTGGTAGAACATGAAGATTATCCAAATGTATGAGAAAGACTAACCTGTCTTTCTGCATATTAAAAACAAACAAACAGAGTCATGGGGGATATCAACCTGCCATCAGCTGGCTTGTTATCGACTGCAGCTCGGGAGTTCCAGGCTTCCATGACGGCCTTGGACCTGATTCGAGTAAATGATGGCCCTACGCACATTGGGGGAGGCACGCTGGATTTGATTTATATCTCTGGACAGTGGTTAAATGATCTGGTATTAGATGATATAGTAACAGAACCAATGTCATGGACCGATCATTTTCTCCTTCGCCTAGACTTCCGAACCGCCACCCACCATCGCAGGGAGACGGAACCTATACGTTGGTTCCGTCCCAGGCGCCTGATGGACCCCGAGAGGTTCCTGACGGAGCTTGGGCCATTCCCTAAGGATCTGGCCCACGGCACGACTGAGGAACTAGTCGTGGCCTGGGAACAGGCCGTGGTTGGGGCCTTGGACCGTGTCGTGCCTTTACGGCCTCTGACCCGGCATAGATCTCGTCCGGCCCCTTGGTTCTCCGAGGGGCTGAGGGAGATGAAACGCCGGAGAAGACGCCTAGAGAGCACCTGGAGGTCCAGCCGCCAGTTGATCGGACACTAGTTAGGACCTATTCTAGGACCTACCTAGTGGCAATGAGGAGGCGAGGCGTCTTTCGCCTCCACCCTCATTGCGCCGGCAGATAACCGCCCGCCACCACCCTGGGTGACCCGCCTCCTCCTTCAGGAGGTGCGGATGACCCGCAGGAGCCGAGGAGTTTAGTGGTTATCTATACGATAAAATCGCTCAGCTCCGGGATGGTCTGGACCGAAATTGGGATGATCCAAGCGAGGGAGAGGAGGCACGTCTTGTTGAGTCTGTTTGGGATGAGTTTGACCCTGTGGCTCCCGAGGACGTGGACAGGTTGTTGTTGGAGGCTTCACGCCACTACATGTTTACTGGACCCGTGTCCTTCCTGGCTGGTACTGGCCACTCAGGAGGTGACACGAGGCTGGCTCCAGAGGATTATCAACGCTTCTTTGTTGGAAGGGGTTTTCCCTGCCGCCTTGAAAGAGGCGGTGGTGAGACCCCTTCTCAAGAAGCCCTCTTTGGACCCAGCTATTTTGGGTAATTATCGCCCAGTTCCAACCTTCGCTTTGTTGCGAAGGTTGTAGAGAGTGCCGGGACAGCCGCCCCAATACCTGGATGAAGATGTCTATCTAGACCTGCTCCAGTCCGCTTCCGACCCGGATACAGCACGGAGACAGCTTTGGTCGCATTGGTGGATGATCTCTGAGGGCCAGGGACAGGGTTATTCCTCTGCCCTGGTCCTATTAGACCTCTCAGCGCTTTTGATACCATCGACCATGGTATCTGCTGCACCGGTTGGGGGATTGGGAGTGGAGGCACCGATATCGGTGGTTCTCCTCCTATCTCTCCGACCGTCGCAGACGGTGTTGACAGGGGGCAGAGGTCGACCGCGAGGTGCCTCACTTGTGGGTGCCGCAGGGTCGATTCTCTCGCCTTCTGTTCAACATCTATATGAAGCCATTGGGTGAGATCATCAGGTTTCGGGTGAGATACCAGCAGTACGCTGATGATACTCAGCTGTACTTTTCCACCCCGGCCACCCTGTTTCGGGTGACCCGCTCCCTCCTTCAGGGACGTGCCGAGGAGTTTAGTGGTTATCTATACGATAAAATCGCTCAGCTCCGGGATGGTCTGGACCGAAATTGGGATGATCCAAGCGAGGGAGAGGAGGCACATCTTGTTGAGTCTGTTTGGGATGAGTTTGACCCTGTGGCTCCCAAGGACGTGGACAGGTTGTTGGGGAGGCTTCACGCCACTACATGTTTACTGGACCCGTGTCCTTCCTGGCTGGTACTGGCCACTCAGGAGGTGACACGAGGCTGGCTCCAGAGGATTATCAACGCTTTTGTTGGAAGGGGTTTTCCTGCCGCCTTGAAAGAGGCGGTGGTGAGACCCTCCTCAAGAAGCTCCTTGGACCCAGCTATTTTGGGTAATTATCGCCCAGTTCCAACCTTCGCTTTGTTGCGAAGGTTGTAGAGAGTGCTGTATGCGACAGCTCCCCAATACCTGGATGAAGATGTCTATCTAGACCTGCTCCAGTCCGCTTCCGACCCGGATACAGCACGGAGACAGCTTTGGTCGCATTGGTGGATGATCTCTGAGGCCAGGGACAGGGTTATTCCTCTGCCCTGGTCCTATTAGACCTCTCAGCGGCTTTTGATACCATCGACCATGGTATCTTGCTGCGCCGGGTTGGGGGATTGGGAGTGGAGGCACCACATCGGTGGTTCTCCTCCTATCTCTCCGACCGGTCGCAGACGGTGTTGACGGGGGCAGAGGTCGACCGCGAGGTGCCTCACTTGTGGGGTGCCGCAGGGGTCGATTCTCTCGCCCCTTCTGTTCAACATCTATATGAAGCCATTGGGTGAGATCATCAGTGGCTTCGGGGTGAGATACCAGCAGTACGCTGATGATACTCAGCTGTACTTTTCCACCCCGGGCCACCCCAATGAAGTTGTTGAAGTGCTGTCCCGGTGTTTGGAAGCCGTACGGGTCTGGATGGGGAGAAACAGGCTCAAGCTTAATCCCTCCAAGACGGAGTGGCTGTGGATGCCGGCATCCCGATTCAGTCAGCTGCAGCCGCGGCTGACTGTTGGAGGCGAGTTACTGGCCCCAAAGGATAGGGTGCAACAGGTATCCTCCTGGATGAACGGCTGTCATTTGAAGATCATTTGACGGCCGCTCCAGGAGGGCCTTCCACCAGGTTCGCCTGGTTCGCAGTTGCGCCTTCCTTGATCGGGATGCCTTGTGCACAGTCACTCACGCGCTACTCTCGCTTGGATTATTGTAATGCTCTCTACATGGGCTCCCCTTGAGGTGCACTCGGAGGCTTCAGTTAGTCCAGAATGCAGCTGCTGGTGATAGAGGGAGCCCATAGCCCCATGTAACACCGCTCCTGCGCAGACTGCACTGGCTACCTGTGGCCTTCGAGTGCACTTTAAGGTTTTGGTTACGACCTTTAAAGCGCCCATGGCTTAGGGCCTGGGTACTTACGGGACCGCCTGCTGTTACCATGCCTCCTCCCACCGACCCATACGCCTCACAGAGAGGGACTTCTCAGGTGCCGTCCGCCAAACAATGTCGGCTGGCGGCCCCAGGGAAGGTCCTTCTGTGGGGCTCCTACACTCTGGAACGAGCTTCCCCGGTTTACGCCAAATACCTGACCTTCGGACCTTTCGCCGCGAACTGAAGACACATCTTTTATCAAGCGGGGCTGGCTTAAAATTTTATCGGTTTTAATTTTAAATTTATTAATTTTAAATGGGTTTTAGTCTTTATATTTTAAAGTTTAGGCTAATTATAATAAGTTTTTAATTTGCATTTTAAATTGTATATTGTATTGTCTTTTTATTTTGCCTGTACACGCCCTGAGTCCTTCGGGAGAACACTGTTCCTCGAGCACTAATTCCCAGATGACCCTGGCCCCATCTCTGCCTCTGACAGATCTTGTCTGAGCTCTTCCTAGACCCAGGATTGGTGTTCCTGTTACTATGTCCATTTGATGCCAGCCTCTGACAAATTCTTCTTTATCAGACAAATTTCTGCCAAGATGGCTGATATTAAAAAGATGAGACAAACTGCATAAAACCATATGGTAAACCTAATATTCTAACTTCAGTGAAGAATTGACAGACTGGTTTTGCTTAATATGTTCAGTAAATGGCTTTGTTTTAAATTTAGTAAGATTCCTGCTATCTGGGTAATATTATTTTAGACAGTTGACCAATTTCAAGTATTATCAAGCCAAAAAGCAGTTTAAACAATTTTCAGAAAACTGTAGTTTATGCAAATGCCTGCAGGCAATTATTTTTATTTGAACTCTTCAAAATATGGTCAAAGATACCTGTCTTTATCTATATTCTTAAGATAAAGTAAAGGTACTCTTCTTATAACAAATATAGGTTTGACATAATAGGACAAACACATTAGCTATTTATCTATTGCAATTCTAAAGAAAATAGTTCTGTAGAGTGATAACTCAATGCCAAAGGCACACGGAACGTTGTTACCTTCCCATCAAATTTAGTTCTCCTATTTCTAGCATTTTAGCTTGAACTGCAGTTGAGGAATGTGGGCCAATCCTGGAGTCTAGGGAAGGCTCGGACGAGGCTCTCCATTGGAGGCAGAGAGGGGCCAATGCCATCTGGTAGTTATGTGCTGCCTCAGAGCTGGGCAGATTCAGACAGTGAGGAGGTTGGGGAGGAATGTGGGCCAATCCTGGAGTCTAGGGAAGGCTCGGACGAGGCTCTCCATTGGAGGCAGAGAGGGGCCAATGCCATCTGGTAGTTATGTGCTGCCTCAGAGCTGGCAGCAGATTCAGACAGTGAGGAGGTTGGGGAGGAATGTGGGCCAATCCTGGAGTCTAGGGAAGGCTCGGACGAGGGCTCTCCATTGGAGGCAGAGAGGGGGCCAATGCCATCTGGTAGTTATGTGCTGCCTCCAGAGCCTCCGGAATCTGACATCAATGAGGCAGAAGAACAGTGTGAGCCTGTTCCCAGTGTGCGCACATGCAGAGCTACCAGAAGGCAAGAACAGTTAGGAAAAAAAGGGCGATGTAAGAGTAAGGCTTGGAGATGATTGGCCCCTCCTATAAGAAATAAAAGAGGAGCAAACGGACATGAGCCTTTGCAGGAAGCAATTTGTTCATATAGTCAATTCAAGCTCTGAGAAGTCTGTTTGTGCTTCGTTTGGCCTTGCAAAACTAATTGACAATTAGCAGACCTCTGTCGGAATCTTCAGACTGTTTTCATCTTCGGAATCTTCAGACTGTTTTCATCTTGAATCTTCAGACTGTTTTCATCTTGAATCTTCAGACTGTTTTCATCTTGAATCTTCAGACTGTTTTCATCTTGGAATCTTCAGACTGTTTTCATCTTGGAATCTTCAGACTGTTTTCATCTTCGGAATCTTCAGACATGATGTGTATTGAGGGTAGTTGTCTCAATGTTTCCATTTTGAAATATGACTGTGATGTCACAATGTGCCACAATCGGGGAATATGTAACACCCTCAAACACTGTCACTGTGATGTTGGATGGGCTCCTCCGGACTGCAGAAATAAATAAACTAAATGTGAAATGTGACTGAATGATTATTATGGCCACAATCAACAAATACAGAAAATGCCAGAAAATAAAGTTTGACATGGAAAAATTTATCTCAAATGATAGATATAATATAACTGTGCTATATAAAAGGAAAAGAAATTGAATATTTAATGTAATAGCAAATGTATTTATAAATTAGCAAACACTATTTTACCATTAAAGCTACAATCACTAATATCATTTTTCACATTATGACCTGGTATTCAACTGCTTTGAAACACATCAAATTTGGTACTAACTCATTTTAATGTGAAAATTTGTCCCAGTACATCATTACTAAAACCCTCTGTATTAAAAAGTCAATGGAGAAATCTGGGAATGAGCTCAATTGAAGTCTCTCCTAGTTTTGATTAAAGTTTGAAGACAAGAGAGATAGAAAGATAAATGGATTTGCATCTTAACTCGTAATAATTATGTATGCTGATGCTTTTCTGTCATACGCTATATAATCAGTGTTTAGGTCTGTAGAGCCAAAATCAACAAAAAGATAAAAAGTGGAATCTTATACTTTGCACCCTGACATTGATCTTGTTATGGTTCAGCAAAGTGCCTCAGCCAAGACAAGTGGTCAGGCAGTGAGATGTCAGTAACAGCATCACTTGTATCACCAGGAAATGTAGTTGAGCTGCATTCTGCTATTTTGTCAGGCTGCCTTGAAGTGCCTATAAGAGATGAAAGGTACAATAGTGATCAGTGACTCAGGCCTGCTGCCAGAAAGTGACTTGGCAATGAGGACTTCCAGACACTACTCTGCCTCCTGTTCAGCTCCAGGAGCCAGAAGCAGCTTTTAAAGAAATAACGAGACCTTTGCCTTCCTGATCTTTAGGCAATGCTCACCAGCAATGCTGAAAGTAAACAGTTGCCTTCAACTTGAGGCAGAGAGAAGAGAACAACAGAAGCAGGAGGTACCTAGGAAGTGCTGAGTCATGGTGAACAATCACAGTATAAAGAGCAAGAGCTAGTCTTCTATCAGGCAAATCCACGGATTGACTAGGTCTTTCAACCATTCTCTCTCAAACAACCAAGGGCTCTGGCAACACTGTCTGTTTTGCTGCCAGAGCTGATAAGAGATCACATTAACATCCTACTAGATGTAACATAATAGATCTCTTTCTATGTCTTTGATCTCACAGAGGCTTGTATAGAACCAATGAGCAGGCTTGATTAGAGAAGTTGATTCAAGACATTTATTATATAAGAGAAGGAGTCATCTTTGACCTTCTGTAAAGCTAAAGACAATTCCATCTGAAAATTGATTTGAAGAAATTAAAATACTAAAAGAAGAAGAAAATTGAGGATATCTTTTACTAACAAAAGTTAATTGACAGAAAACTATTCAGGATTCAGCGAAATTTTTAGCTTGTATGGAGAGAGACATGGAGGAGAAAACCCATTGCATTGTTCGGCTTTGTGATGAAAACAGATCTGGGCTTGAGTTTGAACAGTATGCATAACACAAAAAGATAGACAAAGATTTGAATTGAAAATACTTAAAGACAACATCCTAAAGAAAAAAGAGACATCCAGACTTTGAATCACTATATATTTAAAATATATTTAAAATTTTTCCCTCCAGTGACGCCATCTGCTTTTTCTAACAGAGCCTCTGTTAGAAGATTGTAAAAGTCAGTGAAACAGAAAAAAATCACTGTTCACTGAGCTTAGCATATCTGGGCAAAGAGGGTTATCAGATTGGAAGTGGCAGGTCTGACAGTTTGCTCTTAAGAGCGAATTTTCCTGGATTTATGACCCCACCAAATTCCACCTCCAACTTCAACACGCCCTGTTTTTATCAGGAAAAGGAGAGAGAAGTCGCCTGCTCAAAAGGACTTATTAAATTGATTGATATTCCAAGCAGACGGAATTTCATAGATGATGCTCGATCTTTGATGTAGAATCAGCACGGCAAGTACCGACTTTCTGAAACCTGAAACCTTTCTTTGTCTTTGATTAATTGACTTTAAAATGGCTAAAGTGAAAGTAAAAATTTTTAGTAAATAAGCAGTTATTTTAGATTGTTACAAACGGAGTTTTTATACTGAAAGGAGGGAAGGAAAGTTGTTAAGTTTAAATTCCTGATTCTTTTGAAGACAGAATGGCAGCTAAACCTTTAAAGCCTTCTGGAAGAAGGATCTGAACCAAGTCTTGAGGAAAATATTGAAAGAACAATTAAAACTTTCTGAAGATAGGCAAAAGAGATGATGGAGAATTTTAATGCAAAAATAAGAGAAGATATTCTCATGGCAGTTCAAGGACTGAGTAAAAAATTGAGGATTGGAAGTGGAAATGCAACAGATCTCTCAGTCAAATAAGCATTTAGAAGACAAAATGAAAGGTGTTCAGAAAAAGTGGATCAAAATGAAGATCAGGTTGTGATATTACAATATAACTTATGGAAGGAGCTCTTAGAATTATGGTATGCAAGAAGAGCGAGGAGAAGGCTTAAGAAAATTATATCAGAAGCATTGGCTGAATTTATTGAAGTGGACCCCCAAGAGGTAGCTTACCAAATTGATAAAATATATAGAGTTAATTCCTGGATTGCAAGACAGAGAAAGCTTCCTCGGGACATTGTGGTTTATTTTGTGAAAAGGACTATGAGAAATCAGATTCTGCAAGTTTCATATCAGACAACCTTAAAAATTGGAGAACAGGAGTTGAAGGTGTTGAAAGAGATTCCTTCAAAGATGTTAAGAGACAGGAAGGAATTTGCTTTTTTTACACAAGAACTTAAAAAACACCAGATTCAATTCAGATGGGAGGTGCCAGTTGGACTGACACTATTCTATCAAGGAAGGAGATATAGAATTGATACTGTTTTAAAGGCAAAGGATTTTCTTTCTACAGTTTTGAAAGTCGAAATAGAAGTGATAGAAAAACTTCAAGAGATTCAAGAAGGCGTGGTGATCCAAGAGCCTTTATTGCTGCCAGTATTAGAGGAACCACAAGAGCAAAGGGTGACAAGAGGAGCTCTTAAGGGTAAAGAAGAGCAACAGTCTCAAAGTAAAAGTCAGGATCCCATTATGGAAGCTGTGGGAGGAGCTAGACGGAAGATACCGGAGGAGGAGCTTCCGTTGTCTGCTTCAAAGCTTCAGGAGGCCAGTAATGGCAAATAGAATTTTGTCATGGAATGTTAATGGCTTGAATTCAGCTCAGAAAAGAAGGAAAATATTTCACTACTTGAAACAATTTAAAAATGATGTGATTTGTTTGCAAGAGACACATATAAAATTATCAGACCAAAAATATTTAATTAATTCAAAATTGGGTAACCATTTTGTTGCATCAGCTTTGGAAAAGAAGCATGGAATTGTTGTATATATCAGGAAGGATATACCAGCTAAGTTAATTGAGGCAGATATTCAAGGAAGATTTATTGCTATTGAACTGGTGATAGATGCAAAAGACTTTGTTGATAGGTATTTATGCACCTAATCAGCAACAAGAAAAGTTTTACAAAATGTTACATGAGAGGTTGACCCTCTGGGATTATAGTTCGTTTATTTTATTAGGAGACTGGAATGGAGTAATTGATACAAGAAGGGATAAGAGAACCTCCTCCAAGAAGATACCTATACATGCAAAACTACCAAAACTTTTTGAAATGATGGAAGACTTTGAGTTTAGAGATATATGGAGGTTACGGAATCCAGATGAGAGAGATTTTACTTTTTTTTCTGATAGGCATCAATCTTTTTCACGTATTGATTTTATTTTAATTTCTAATGACTTGCTTTCTAGGGTGAAGAAAACGAAGATATTTCTGAGGTGTTTAACTGACCATAGCCCAGTATGGATGGAATTATTACAAGGGAAAAAAGGTGGTAGAACATGGAGGTTGAATGAAAATCTGTTTAGATATGAGGATAATGTAACTTATTGTAAGAAACAGTTAAAGAATTTTTGATTTTAATATGTACAAAGGGACACCTATAGGAACTGTGTGGGAGGCGAGCAAAGCGCTTATTAGAGGGATATTGATTTACTTGGACAATAGGCAAAGGAATAATAAACAAAGGCAGCGAGATATTTGGAAGAAGAAATTCAAAGGAAGCAACAGTTATTAATTCAAAACCCACAAGATCACAAACTTAAAGAGGCTATAAAATATTACAGAGTCAATTTAATATGTTAATGGCAGACCAGGTGGCAACGAATATACAATATGCTAAACATAATACCTTTTGTAATGCAAATAAACCTGGGAGATGGTTGGCATATAATTTAAGGAAGAAACAGAAAGCACGTGTCATACAAAAAATAGAATATAAAGGTAAAGAGATATACCAACAGGATAAAATTAAAAGGCATTCTCAGAATTTTATACTGCATTATATGCAAAAGACAAAATATGGAATAGGGACATTTATGATTATTTGAAAGATTATAAGGTTAATATTCTAACATTAGAACAGAGGGAGGAGCTGAATCGGCCGATAGCTACTGGAGAAATAGTGGAGGCAATTGAACAATTAAAATGGGAAAACCCTGGTACAGATGGTCTTACAGCAACTTATTATAAAAACACAGGATGAAATATTAGGCCCACTTAAAGAATTATTTAATCAGATACAATTAGGAGTGGAATACCCCGTCATGGAAAACATCTTTTATTTCACTGATACCAAAAGAGGAGCAAGATTGCTCTAAACCTGGTAACTACAGGCCGATTTCACTTTTAAATAATGATTATAAGATTTTTGTAAAAATAATAGCAAATAGATTAATGTTAGTTTTACAACAAAGAATTCATACTGATCAATCTGGTTTTATAAAAGGGAGGCAGATGAGGAATAATGTTAGACAGATTATTAATATATTGGAATATTTGGAAAAGAAGAATACTTCAGCAGCACTTATTTTTTTGGATGCAGAGAAAGCCTTTGATCGATTGCATTGGGATTTTTATTTAAATTAATAGAGAAAATGCAATTTGGAGATTGTTTTGTTAGAATAATTAAAGCGATTTATGGAGAGCAAACAGCACAGATTATAATAAATGGTAGTTTGACAGAAGTTATTAAGATTATGAAGGGACTAGACAGGGATGTCCCTTATCACCATTATTGTTTGTTTTGACTCTAGAACCATTATTAGATAAAATACGAGAATTAATGAAAATAGAGGGAATTAAGATTAGACAATATGAGTACAAAGTTAGAGCTTTTGCAGATGATGTAGTGGTTACGTTAACGAATCCTATAAATTCAAGTAGATTTTTGTTGGAAGTAATTGATAAATATGGAAAGGTATCAGGATTTAAAATAAATCAGAATAAAACAAAAGTGATAATTAAAAATATGTCTATACAACAGAAACAAAAACTAGAGGAAATGACAGGATTTGAGGTAGTAAAAAAGGTTAAATATTTAGGCGTCTATATTAGCTCATCGAACAAGAAACTTTATAAGAATATTTATGACTTGCTATGGCAAAAAGTTCAGAATGATATGAGTGGCTGGAAGAAATTGCAGTTATCCCTATTGGGAAGGATTGCGGCTATTAAAATGAATGTGTTACCTAGATTTTTGTTTCTGTTCCAGATGATACCAATAATTAAAAAGGATAAAAATTTGGAAGATTGGCAGATTGGGATTAACAAATTTATATGGCAGGGTAAAAAGGCGAGGGTTAAAATGAAAATAATACAGGACTCACGGGAAAGAGGTGGTTTAAGAATGCCTAACTTTAAACTATATTATGAAGCAGTAACCCTTTCAGTAATAAGTGACTGGTTTAACTTAACAGAGGAAAGAATTTTGAATATAGAAGGTTATGACTTGTTATATGGATGGCATGCGTACTTATTTTATGAAAAAAAGTGGATAGGGCTTTTAAGAATCATGTGTTGAGAAGTGCTCTTTATGGTCTGGAAAAATATTCCTATAAATTAGATTACAAGATTCCTATATGGGCGAGCCCTAGACATGCAATAGAGAATATAAATATAGAACAGAAACAGGAAATGATTACATATAAAGAACTTTTGTATGCTGAAGGAGGTAGATTGCAATTAAAATCATTACAGGTATTAAATGAAGAAGGGAGGAATTATACTTGGTTTCAATATGGGCAAATAAGTGCTAGATGGAAAGAAGATCAAAAAATTGGTATAATGCAAAGGAGGAAAATTTAATAAAGCAAATTAGAAATCAGACCCAGGAGCATATAAAGAGATTGTATAATGTGTTGCTTGAAATAGATTCGAAAAGGATTTGGTAAAGGATTGTATGATAAAATGGGCACAGAATATTCAGGAACCAATAATGTTGGAAACATGGGAGAAAATTTGGGTTAGAAATGTTAAGTTTACACAAGCACAGAATTTAAGGGAAAATTTTTATAAGATGTTTTATAGATGGCATTTAGATCCCAAAAAATTATCATGTATGTATCCTAATATCCAAGCGAAATGTTGGAGGTGTGATTGTGATGATGCTACATATTTTCATATTTGGTGGACTTGCAAGAAAATTAAGGTCTTTTGGATAAGAATTTGGTGGATTATTCAAAATGTACTGAAGAAGAAGATAAAGTTCCTGCCACAATTTTTCCTTTTGGGAATTATAACGGATTGTACAGGGATTGAGACTAAATTGATTTTGAACTTAATAACAGCAGCAAGACTGTTGATTGGACAATACTGGAAGAAAGAAGAGATACCTACAATAGAAGAATGGATATTGAAAGTTATTAATTTGGCTGAGATGGCTAAAATCTCAGCGTTTTAAAAGACAATACGCAGGAAAGATATTTAATTGAATGGAAAAATGGATTGATTATCTACAAAACAGATATCAGATTAAGAAATATCAGATTGCCTTTGAATAATTAGAAAGTTATTTTATGTAATGGGGAGGGGGTTGGGAGACGAAAAGCTTTGGATGTGGTTATTTGGATTGGAAGGGAAAATTTTATTCTATGTTTGGTTTATGTATAACTATACCTTGTGATTGACCCGGGAAGCCGGGGGGTGGGGGAGGGAGGGGGTGTTTTGTTTTTTGTTTGTTTTTTTGGGAGGCAGGGGGAAAAAAGGGGGAAAAATGTTTTTGTTTTTTTAAAACTCTTTCAATAAAAAAATAAACCATAACAACCTACAAGGTATCAGATATAAAGCTTGGAAGCAATGGATAAAGACTAAATGAACTACCGGTAACTTCGGGGGAGGGTGGATTCTTAGTGTTTACGTTCCATTTTAATATGATTTTTCTTTCAGATTGATTTATGAAAAACCTTTTCTTGAAAGGAAAGGACTTCTGATATATATTAATTTCATTTAAGAGGCATCCTTTTTATCTGAATTTCTGTATCACAAAAGAGATAAGCAGTTCTAAAATTAATTCATAACTTTCAATAGAAATTACAGAGAGAAACTAAATCCTGTGGTAGCCTTCTCCAATTGGACAGTCATAATACTAGAGCAGGGGTGTCGAAACTACGGCCAACTGCGGCCTTTCATTGTTCGCAGCAAATTCTGGAAGTATAATTTAATATGGCCCTCGTATGAGGCTCGTGGCTCCTCCCATGGGCGGGAATAATGAAGGAGGGGCAGAGGAGGCGGCGAGCGGGAAAGAGGCTGCTGGCCGTGCCTGCCCCCAGCAGTTCTACCCTCGCCTTCCTCGGGCCGCCTGGCGAGGCTCCTCGCGCCTCCCCATGTCGGACACGCGTGGCAGCAGTGACAGCCATCGAGAAACAGGTGAGGAGGCGGCAAGCGAAGAGGCTGCTGGCCGTGCCCGCCCAGCAGTTCTATCTCGCCTTCCTCGGGCAGGAATAACGGCGAGGGGAGGAGGCGGCAAGCGTGAAAGAGGCTGCTGGCCGTGCTCGCCCAGCAGTTCTATCCTCGCCTCGGGCAGGAATAACGAAGGGAGGGGAGGAGGCGGCAAGCGCGAAGAGGCTGCTGGCCGTGTCCGCCCAGCAGTTCTATCCTCGCCTTCCTCGGGCAGGGAATAACGAAGGGAGGGGAGGAGGCGGCAAGCGTGAAAGAGGCTGCTGGCCGTGCCCGCCCAGCAGTTCTATCTCGCCTTCCTCGGCAGGGAATAACGGCGAGGGGAGGAGGCGCGGCAAGCGCGAAGAGGCTGCTGGCCGTGCCCGGCCCAGCAGTTCTATCCTCGCCTTCCTCGGGCAGGGAATAACGAAGGGAGGGGAGGAGGCGGCAAGCGTGAAAGAGGCTGCTGGCCGTGCCCGCCCAGCAGTTCTATCCTTGCCTTCCTCGGCAGGGAATAACGAAGGGAGTGGGGAGGAGGAGGCGGCAAGCGAAGAGGCTGCTGGCCGTGCCCGGCCCAGCAGTTCTATCCTCGCCTTCCTCGGGCCGCCTGGTGAGGCTCCTCGCCTCCACCCCTTGGGCAGGGAATAACGAAGGGAGTTTCAAGTTCATACCAAATACAAAACAAAGTTAAGATTGGTGTCCAAACTTGGTCTCTTTAAGACTTGTGGACTTCAGTTCCCAGAGTTCCTCAGCCAGCTTTGCTGGCTGAGGACTCTGGGAGTTGAAGTCCACAAGTCTTAAGGGACCAAGTTTGACACCCCTGGCCAAGATGAATGAATATGAAACATTTTCCCCCCTTAAATGAAGATGATATCCACATATTGTTGCTTTTTAGTAGACTGACTGTATCCATCTGTATTGTAATGTCCCAGGTTTTCAGGCCTCTAATATAGTCCTAAATATTTACCATGAGTCATCAGAAATGGCAGCAATCAAGAAACGCAAGATAGCAAGTGAGTGTAGAAGATTTCAAACACGGTGGGAAAATGAATATTTCTTTAAAGAAATCAACGGAAAGTGTGTCTGTTTGATTTGCAATGAAGATGTTGCCGTGATGAAAGAGTATAATGTCCGTCGGCACTATGAGACCAAGCATCAGAGCTACGCATCGTACACAGGTGCCAAACGAGCACAGAAATTCAAGCAAATGGCAGCTAGCCTGCAAGCTCAACAACAGTTTTTATTTCATGCTAACAAAATACAGGAAAACGCCACAGCAGCAAGCTATGAAGTCGCAAAACTTATTGCCCAGCATGGCAAACCGTTCTCAGACGGTGATTTCATAAAGCAGTGCCTCATCAAAGTCACAGAAGTAATGTGCCCGGAAAAGTGCAGGATTTCAACAATGTGACCTTATCCAGAAATACAGTGGTGCGGAGAATCGAGGACTTGTCAGCTAACCTGAAACTTCAGCTGAGAGAGAAAGCTTGTGCTTTTGATTTTACTCGATAGCATGCGATGAGAGCACAGACGCCACAGACACCGCACAGCTTTTAATTTTTATGGGAGTCGATGATAATTTTGCTGTACGGAGGAGCTGCTTGATATGATGAGCCTAAAAGGCACAACGACAGGTGGAAATATTTTGACGCTGTGTCAGAGGCAGTTGAAAAGATGGGGCTTAAATGGGACAAGCTCTGTGGAGTAACAACGGATGGAGCTCCGCCATGACGGGTGAGCGCAAAGGAATGGCATCCATGGTGTGCGTCAAGGTAAAAGAGAGCGGAGGTGAGGCTGTTAGGATGCACTGTATAATCCACCAAGAAGCACTGTGTGCCAAGACTGTGCAGCTGGGCAATGTGATGAACACTGTTGTAAAAACTGTCAACATAATTCGAGCTAGAGGACTGTACCACAGGGAATTTCAAGCTTTCTTATCTGACGTGGATGCTGAATACGGGGATGTACTCTACCACTCTGATGTGCGCTGGCTCAGCCGTGGCTCTGTGCTGCAGCGGTTTTATTCGCTGAGATCAGAAATCGACAATTTTTTGAAAGAGAAGGACCGACCTCTTCATGAACTGAGTGACCCTCTGTGGCTGGCAGACCTGGCATTTTAGTTGATCTTACTCATCATCTGAATACACTGAACAAGAACCTACAAGGCAAAGAACAGCTGGTATCACACCTGTATGCGCACATGAAAGCCTTCTGTGTAAAGCTCCGCCTGTTTGAGACACAACTACGAAGCTTTAATGCTGTACACTTCCCTGCGCTGTCTGAAATCAAGTCTGCTTTTCCAAAGGCAGACCTTTCTGCTAAAAGGGAGAAATATGTTTCTGTAATTACATCTCTCGTGACAGAATTCAACCAGCGTGTTCAAGATTTTTCTGTCATTGAAAACAAATCAAGCTGTTCACGACCCCCTTCCTGGTGGATGCAGAAGAAGTGGAGGAGAGTCTGCAGTTAGAACTGATTGAAATGCAATGTGATGATTCTCTGAAGAGTCAACATCAGCTTCTCTCCCTCCCTGACTTCTATCAGAATTTGGATCATGCCAAGTTTCCTCTGATGAGACGCCATGCAAAGAATGATGAGCCTGTTCGGCTCAACATACATATGTGAACAAACATTTTCTCTGTTAAATCAGAACAAAAGCAGACTGAGATCCAGAATGACTGATAGCCATCTCTGTGAAGTCCTTCGTGTCTCAACCACCAAACTTTCTCCTGACATCCCAGCCATCCTTCAATCCAAAGGACAGCATCACTGCTCCCACTGAGAGCAATGTTCTTCACATTATAGGCGAGTTAGAAATACACACAGTAATCATGTGTCAATATGTCACCTCTTGTGTGTGGCCCGGGCCACACATGAATTTACTAGGCTTATATACTGTTTGTTGTGCAGCCGCATGCCTTTCTGAATAATTATATTTAAAAATATTACATTAAAAATCAACATAACACAAACACACACGTACACAAACATAGAGATACACATGCACATATATATAACTCACACACATATAGTATACTTAAGCCTAAACTGTGCATAGGGACTACCCAGACGGCTGAAAAAAGTGATTTCTGACAGGTTCTCACACTTTTGACTGGTCCTCACACGTACAACTATCTTTACATTTTGCACCCTATCTTGTAACCGTGGTGAAGAGAAGCAGTTGTGAAATGAGTGATATGGTTGTTAAAAATGCTGCAATGGGCATAAATGTACACTTTTATGTACACTGAGAGCATATGCACCAAGACAAATTCCTTGTGTGTCCAATCACACTTGGCCAATAAAATTCTATTATTATTAAAAATGTGAGGATGGTCATAAGTGTGAGGACTGGTCAAAAATTACTTTTTTTAGCCCTCTGAGTAGTTTCTATGCCCATAGCCACATCCACTAATTCACATGAGCAGTTAGCCACGCCCACCAGTCACATGATCACCAAGCCACACCCCAAAATAAGCCACGCCCATCCCCCCCCCCCTGTGGCCCGGGACTTTGCTTATTTTTCTGTATTTGGCCCTCTCACTCAAAAAAGTTTGGACACCCCTGTACTAGAGGGATTCAGTAAGAAATGATAAATGACACTTCCTCATAACCCAGAGATAAATCTCTTTTATCTCTACTACTAGTAAGCACTATGACATCTTTGTATTTTTTGTCCTCATTTGATAGAATCATCTTCTTCACACCAAGGATCACTTGTAGAATCAGCATGCTCTTGTTAGTAGAAAAAGATCACACAAGACTATTAAATAGGTCAGGAAGATGTTTTTAACAGGTCTCAGTGAGTTCCGAATCTTGGTTGGAAACATGTGAAATTCCATTCTTGAGATGTTTGTATCCAGCTTTGCCTTTTTTGTAGCTCTTTGTGGATTTCTGCAACATTACGTTTCTTATTTGTGATCCTGCTCTGCTTCCACCAATTCACAATCCATTGCCACTCCTCTGAATAGCCAATGCCAAAACCAGCTTTCTTCTCATCGTTCCTGTTCTGAACCATCATACTTCTTCGTTTATTCCACGTACTGCAACATTTCTGCTTTTGCTTTGACAGTCAATAGACTTATTTGTCCCCAGTAGATTTATGTTATATTAATCCATTGATTTGCTTTCCAGAAATCCCTGGATGTAAATAAAGCTTTCAAAGTATCTTTTGATGGTTTCCTTCATAATGTAGAATGCCTGGAAGAAACTGCTGTCATATTTCTTAATATTGTAGTTATTGCTTCTGGACTGGGAGGAGCTGTTTTTATCAAGGCATCCACCCATAAAAACCAACCAACCCTGCACTAGGATATGAACAGTAGTTATTCTACATTGGTTGTTTAAACTCCGCCTCCATTCCAAAAATCAATTCCATTTCTGTTGCTACCGGTATGTGTAGAATCCTCATTTTCAAATCATTAAGTTTCTCTTTCTCTCTCCATTCCTGCCTCCCTCCATCCCTTCCTCCCTCCCTCCCTTTCTCTTTCTCTTTTTCTTTCTCTTTGTCTTTCTATCTCTATCTCTCAATATCTCTCTATTTCTCCCTCCTTCTCTCTCTCTCTCTCTCTCTCTCTCTCTCTTTCTCCCTTTTCCAAAATACGGTCAGTTCCTACACTCGTTCTGTGAAAATGAGTACCAGTGTGGCATTGTTGAGTGTGGTATTGCTGAAAATGATCCAAAATGCAGCTTCTAGACAGGCACCTCCTCAGGGCTTCAGATATGCCTCTTATGATGTGATCATCCCAAGGAAGCTGTCTCCCAAGTATGGGCAAGAAGAACCCCAGCATGTGAGCTATCTCCTGCACATTGAAGGAAATCCCCAAGTGGTATTTCTCAGGCAAAGAAGGAACTTCATCCCAAAGGTCTTTCCTGTCTTCACTTATGATACAGCCGGAGATCTCCAGGTGGATCATCCATTTATCAAGAATGACTGTTTCTACCATGGATTTATACAGAGAAAGTCCTCTTCTCGAGTCATCCTCAGTACATGTTCAGGAGGACTGAGAGGTCTCTTGCAAATGGAAAATAAGACCTTTGAAATTGAACCTGTCCAGGAATCTTCTACCTTTCAACACGTGGTGTTTCGGTTAGAAGTGGAGGAAGGGGCTCTCCGAATGACTTGTGGAGTAGGAGAGGAACAACAGAGTCATCAAGAGGACATAATTCATGAAACAGACAATCTTGGAAACAAAGATATTTTTGGAAAATCCTGGTGGCCACACAGGAGATATGTTAAGGTAGCAATTGTGATTGATCATGAACGATATTTGCAGTTTCACAGAAACGAATCTTTTATTACGATGCGAGTTCTAGATATTGTCCACACTGCAAATTCATTCTATGAGTCTCTTTCTGTTCATTTGTCAATAGCAGGATTAGTAATCTGGTCACAAAAAAATCTCATAAACATTACCCATAGAGCAGAGGACACACTTTCCTCATTTAAAATTTGGAGAACAAACCATCTGCTTACAATTTTAAAAAATGATGTTGGTCACTTATTCGCATATAAAGATTTTGGGATAACACTAGGAACTGCATATGTTGGAACTATATGTAACATTTACGCGGCAAGTGCTGTTGAATCCTATAGAACTCCCAGTTTGTTTCTTATGTCTGTCATATTTACCCATGAACTGGGACATGTTCTTGGAATGCAGCATGATGGAAAATATTGTCATTGTGGAAAGAGTGAATGCATTATGGCACCATATGCAGCAGAGACTGATAAATTTAGTAACTGCAGTTACAAGGATTATTTCCACCATAGAAACACTGACTGTTTATTGGTCCCACCAGACACTAACACAACATTTAAATTTGAATCCTGTGGTAACCAAAGAGTGGAAAAGGGAGAGCAGTGTGACTGTGGGTCAGAAACACAATGCAAGTCAGATCCCTGCTGTCAAGCTAATTGTATGTTGCGCCCTGGGGCTGTGTGTGCCTTTGGACTGTGCTGTGCTAACTGCCAATATCGTCAACATGGAACTGTTTGCAGAGAGAAGATTAGCAGTTGTGATCTCCCTGAATATTGCAATGGGACTTGGGAGCACTGTCCAGAAGATATGTACGTGCAAGATGGTGCCGTGTGCAATGATGGCGTGTATTGTTATCATGGGAACTGCACGACTCATGATATGCAGTGCAAAATGATATTTGGTAATGGAGCAACAGTTTCTTCTGAACTTTGTTTCATAGAAATGAATAATAAAGGTGATCGCTTTGGCAACTGTGGCCTTAAACATGGAATTTACAAGAAGTGCGATACTGGGGATAGCCTGTGTGGCCGTATCCAGTGTAAAAGTGTAGAACTGCCTTCTTTGGAGGATCACAGTACAATAATTCATACTTCCATTAAATTTGAAGATTGCTGGGGCACTGACTACCACACTGGGATGAAGGTAAATGATGTTGGAGCAGTGAGAGATGGAACTCCTTGTGGCAATAACATGATGTGTATTGAGGGTAGTTGTCTCAATGTGTCCATTTTGAAATACGACTGTAATGTCACAATGTGCCACAATCGGGGAGTTTGTAACACCCTCAAACACTGTCACTGTGATGTTGGATGGGCCCCTCCGGACTGCAGAAATAAAGGCTATGGAGGTAGCATAGACAGTGGGCCACCTCCAGTTTCAGTACAGGCTAAAGCTATTATGAAAACCTCAGCTGTAGTTGGAATAGTCTGTGCTTTTTGTTTCACAATTGTTTGTACTGGCCTGGTTATCTGATTCAAGAATGGGCTAAGAAACCCATCTGGAAAATTTCAGGGAAGAGTCCATGCTATGAAATCAAATGATGAAGGACCACCAGTGTAACTCACCTTTGGTAAGAATGAAAAACCCATCCAGTATAAGCACAGTCAGTTTGAAAAGCAAAGACATCCAAAATTTCATTGTTTAAAGATGTCTCCCAGACACATTTTGTATTGGGAAATTTGTCTTCAGAGGGGAAGAAACCCCCCGATCTATGTAAAGTAGAATTCACTCAGAATAAGTCAAGAAAATCTCTCATTTCTAAAGAATAATAAATTGTTTTAATTTTGGATCTTAAAATTCCAAGTTCAAAGTAGAAGGAATAGATAATTCAGAAGCAGCTTGTCCCAGTGTGATGATTCCTAGTTTCTATTAACAGGCAGAAAGTTGTAATAGTAAGGAATCACAATTAAAATCCATCATCAGTTTTTTACTAGTTCTTCATTTTTCTGCTAGAATATTTTTATTCTCACTAAGAATTAGTCCAGTCATCATAATAGATTAACCTGTGCCTCTCTTGCTTTAAGTCAGAGAATTTCTTTCCAGGATTGATGAAAAATTGCTTGTTCCTGTCCCACCAAAGCCATTGACTCAAAAAAACTGCTACAGATACAATGAATAATAGGTGGCTTCCTCTGTAGCCAATAAATACTTTTATTAACAGTTGAGTGAACTCTTAAATGACCTTTAGAATCATCTGAAGCTGCTGATTGTGTCTGCTTCTGGGTTGACCTGCAGTGATCATCAATTGGTCTCTGAAGAGAAGATTCCAGGATATTCTTGAAAATGAAGCATATGAGGTACACATGCTTTGACCAATAGACAACAGTATATTGGATGTCAAGGAAAGATGAAGAGGCATTGTTGATTATAGGTAATTTGGGCTGCCAACACAGCACTGCACACCGACCCTTCTCTAAGTATGCCCCAGTAACATTAATGATGAAATTATTATGGACGTTCAGTATTGTGAAGCCACTCAGTGACAATTGGAGAAAGACATCTCCATCATGGTCCTCTGTGTTATTCAGTTACAACTGTTCTCATCAGTTCTACTATGATTGCTCTGTTTTAAATAAAATGTTCTTGGTTGGTTGGTTTATGTTGGTTTTTACCCCACTGGAAACATTAACTCTCAGTGTCATCAGTGTGCCCAGCTACCACTTCCTCACACACTGCAAAACACACACACACAAACATACATTCAGAGAGAGAGAGAGAGAGACAGACAGACAGACAGACAGACAGACAAAGAGAGCAATACCTTCATATAAACCGACTCTCGTAGACTCCCTCCCCTGCTGCTCTTAATCTGGTAGAGGGTTCCCTTCATTCATTTACCACCAAGTCATCTTTTGGCTCTTACCCAGAACCAAGAATCAGTCAAGTTTTAATGGTACCTTAACAAAGAAAGCCATGTTGATTCTTCCTTTCTTCTTCCTCCCTTCCCAGGATACCTGTAGGGCATTTGCTCTAGATAGGTTATTTAAAAAAATATACTCAAACTTACTGGACAAATAGTCCAGCGTGGCTCCCTCTCCATTCTCCACCATAATGGGAATGTTAACTGGGCAGGCTTCCCTTTTGCTTCCAAGGCTGGCCAATTGTGCTCATGTTCAACAGAGATCCAGACTACTGTACTAACAAGAAGAGAGTCCACCAGTGAGTGAGCTCCAAATGCAGCAGATGCTCTTGCACAAAGATCTGTTTCTTCTTTGATCCATTGCTATGTGACTCAATTTATGGTTTTCCTTTAAATAGCCACATCTTGACTGTCTGGTGACCAAGATCCCAATGCTACTGAGTTTAGCTGCCAATCCCTCTCTGCCTTGTGCTCTATTGATGTATTTTTAAATCGTGGAAAAACAGGGTGTCACATCCAAAACATGTCCCACTAATAAATGAAATGGAAATAAGGGACCTAGAAGATGATTTTTTTTCCTGTTTTTTGTACTGTGTCAAATTTGGTGAGGTTGCAATCTAAATTTTGTGCAGTTTCCAAGAGGAAAAAGATGTGCTACTTCCCATTCTCATTTTACCCTTTATTTGATTTGGGAAATGACAGGAATGCTATCCATGAAGATTATCCAAATGTATGAGAAAGACTAACCTGTCTTTCTGCATATTAAAAACAAACAAACAGAATGAATGCCTGAAGGAAGCTCATCAATCTAACATGAGGGGAGAAGCGGGAGTGAATGATACACATTTGGTACTGTCAGTAAGATAATTCACATAGCTGGTTCTGGATAGGCTATTCTTGGTCATGAAGAGATGGTGGGTGAATTGGGAATTTAGTATCAGTCTTAGTATTTGTGAGGCTCTTCCGGTTGCGGGCTGTTAAATGGACATTTGGACAAGTGGATGGGGGCCAGACTTATGGTTCACTTTCAATCTTTGCTATTAAAATTCTCTAGAAGGAACTAGGGGACATAATGAACCTCTCTGCAAAGGACTAAGAGATAAAACTGCTGTAGTAACTGGTTCCTTAATCCTTGTGGGTGTTTTTTTCCTTAAACTCTTCTGGAAGCTTTCCCTCTTAAAATTTTGAAAATCATTCAAGTTCATTCAAGTGAACGTCACAGAGTTTAGATTGGGTATGTTCCATCTAACTGAAGGCTTCTGTATGCTGGATGTACTGTGGGGCAGGTGGGGGAGTTTGCAGTCAGTAGTGTCAATAAATGTAACACTTCCAAATATTGCTCTGTATTTTAAAAGTCCACAAGATCTCAAGATCTGCATCTTTTCTAAAACTTTTTTGAGTATGCGGTCCTGGTAGTTTTGTTAATAGTGAAGCCAAACTTTTCACCTAAATGCACGATTTCTGAATTTTTTCTCATGCTGTTGCTTCGAGTCAGTTCGGACAATTTTACTAAAGCCACTAATGAGATCATATTTTCAACATTTATTTAATGTGGCTCAATCTCTGCTTAACTGGGTGTTAATTTCTGCTGACCTGATGATCTGGTACCACTGACTATTATAACAACAGGGTATCACCATAGCACACAAAATAAACTAAAGCCCTCCAAAACACCTTAACTAAAGTGGAAAAGCAGAAAGGCTGAGAGCCTGAAGAGCCGAGAGATTGGAAAGGTACAGCTTGATGAGACAGAGAATAGGAGGTGGATGATTTATGACTGTGTGCCTTCCCTGGACTCCCCTGGATTTCAGTGAACTTACCTTCTGTGTGCTGTGATCAGTTGGAGCTAAGGCCTGGTCTGAACACCCAAAAGCTATCTCCTCCTGGGGAAAGAGGAGACTTGGTCCACCTAAAGGGGTGCATGGAAGAATTTGTGGATTTTCTGGAAGACAACATCAGACAACTTTGTTCCTAGTTAGATACTGGCATGTTTGCTGGTCCATTGGAGGCTCCTGGGGCAGATTCTTGCCCTGGTATCTGGGAACAGTTTCACTCTGCTGCTCCTGAGGAAGTGGACAGGTTCCTAGGGTGGATGTATGCAAGCATCCTTGTTTTAGACCCATGCTCCTCCTGGCTTGTGAAAGCTTCCTGGGAGGTGACATGTGGGTGGATTCTGGCAGTGATTAATGCTTCTTTACAGGAGAGGGTAGTGCCCCAGCACTTTAATAAGGCTGTGGTCCGCCCTCTTATTAAGAAGCCATTGCTGGATTCGCCCTGTTGGATAGTTTTCAATCTTTCTCCAATCTTCCCTTTTTGGGAAAGGTTGTTGAGAAGGTAGTTGTGTGGCAGCTCCAGAGGTTTCTGGATGAAATGGATTATCTAGACCTGTACCAGTCAGGATTCAGGTCTGGATATGGGACAGAAACAGCATTGGTCAGATATTTTGATGATTTTTGGCAGGAGTGGGATGGGGATAGTGCATCCATCCTTGCTGTTGTGGCCCGCCAGTGGCCAGCAGAGCTGGCAGCAGATTCAGACAGTGAGGAGGTTGGGGAGGAATGTGGGCCAATCCTGGAGTCTAGGGAAGGCTCGGACGAGGGCTCTCCATTGGAGGCAGAGAGGGGGCCAATGCCATCTGGTAGTTATGTGCTGCCTCCAGAGCCTCCGGAATCTGACATTAATGAGGCAGAAGAACAGTGTGAGCCTGTTCCCAGTGTGCGCACATGCAGAGCTACCAGAAGGCAAGAACAGTTAGGGGAAAAAAGGCGATCTAAGAGTAAGGCTTGGAGATGATTGGCCCCTCCTATAAGAAATAAAAGAGGAGCAAACGGACATGAGCCTTTGCAGGAAGCAATTTGTTCATATAGTCAATTCAAGCTCTGAGAAGTCTGTTTGTGCTTCGTTTGGCCTTGCAAAACTAATTGACAATTAGCAGACCTCTGTTGGAATCTTCAGACTGTTTGTGAATCATTACAGGCTGTGAATGACCATAATTTACAGCCACCTCAATAAAAGAGGATTTTTTGGGACTAAGATTGTGATTTATGCTTTCTCAGGAAGCCTAGGTCAGAACAGTTGCTCTACTTGACCTCTCTGCTGCTTTTGATACCATCGTCTGTGGTATCCTTCAGGAGTGACTTCGGGGGTTGGGAATAGGGGACTTTGTGGTATCTTGGTTCACTTCCTCCCTATGTAGCCTCTCCTGATGTTAGTAGGAAGCAAGATGTCCAGCCCTTGTGAACTGTCTTGCTCAGTTCCACAGGGCTCGGTATTTTCTCCGCTTCTATTTAAAATCTACATGAAGCCATTGGGTGAGATCATCCATCACCATGGACTGAGATACCATCAATATGCTTATGATACTTAGCTATATCTCAGTCCATGGTGAGTTAAGTGATGCCCTGATCTTCGTCACGCAGCACCTGATGGGTGAACAAGAGATTGAACCTGAACCCTGGCAAGATTGCGTGGCTCTGGGTTTGGGGCAGGGGGTGAAATGCTACTTATTCGGACCAGTTCGGGCAAACCAGTAGTGATGATTGCCATTGGTTTGCCGAACTGGTAGCAATCATCCCTAGTGGCCCCACCCCCGCCTGCCTGGTCACCCGGTCTCCTGCTCACTGCTTCTGGCTTGCTCTCGGCGCTTCCAGCTTGCTCGGTGCTTCTGGCTTGCTCAAAAAAGAGGTGAGGACCAAAATACAGGGTAAGGATTGTATCAGCCACTAGGTAGGAGAGACAGCAGCACACAACATCCATGAACATTAACTAGCAGTGAGATGACACAATAAAACTCGTTAATCACATAACATACAGATAGACCATAATTTGAATGGGGAAGCAGTCAGTGTCCTTAACCAAGTTAAATCCCAAAGTGCAAGGAAATTCTGGAAAACTTGGCATTCAGATGAGTCAGCCATCAACAGACACATCGAGAAGTTAAAAAAGAAAGCTAAGAGAGCAAAACATTCATTTTTGGAATCTAATTTTAGTATACATTTGACCCCATTTAATACGAGGTGTGTAGAGTCCTCGGGGATACAACGCCGGCTCGAGCCTTGCCAACAGCAGGTTGCTGCTGATTGGCTAAGACGTGAGCCGGCTATGAAGTGGGAAGTCTGAGGCGCGGCTATTGGAGCAGCCATCTGACAGCCGGATATATAAGAGCTGTCAGAGGTCTGCTCGCATTGTTGTTGTTGCTGTCCAGTTGCTGTTCGTTCCTAGCACCAGTTGCGCTTGTTATTAAAGTCTGTTGATTGAACCTGCCTGCCTGCCTCATTATTGACCACTCATTTCGATATATATATATATATCACTGGCGAAGGTGGGATTCTGAGGTCCTGAAGCACAACAACAGTGAAGAGCGGTTAGTGTCGAATAGCTTCAACCTGTTGTGCCTCGTCCTCCCTCCTCTCCTCAACCAGGCCCCTCCCGCCTACACCCGGGCCTGTTATCAGACTTGGAGTCTGATAATGAAGATGAACGGCCTGTTATGCCTCCAGCCCCCGGCCCTGGCCCCATGCCCGGACAGGATGCCAGGAATGAACAAACAAACCTCACTCCTGCCTGCCCTGAGAAACCTGGAAGGAATTTGGCAAAGCTGCAGAGGCTTTGTGGCCACGCTTGATACGGACTTCCTAGACCCG